>NC_088812.1:14303758-14326923 GCF_011386835.1 Chrysemys picta bellii | reverse complement strand
GGGCAGGATAGGGTGACCAGACAGCAAGTGTGAAAAATCGGGACGGGGTTGGGGGGGGGGTCATAGGACCCTATATAAGAAAAAGCCCCAAATATCGGGACTGTCCCTATAAAATCGGGACATCTGGTCACCCTAGGGCAGGATCCCTTCCTCGCAGCCAGCCCCGCGGGCCGGTGGGTGCTGAGCCGCTCTGCCAGCCTGGCACCCAGCTCAGAGCCGGCCCAGCAGCGCCGCAGTTAAACGAGTTTTCCAGCATTCCTCTCGCCCTCTGTTTGTTGGCAAACATGCCCCTTGCAGCAAAGACCCTGCTTCACCCGCTGGCACCAGCCAGGGCCGAGCCAGCTCCCTCGGGCAGACAGCACGAGCTCCCAAGGCTGGGTTGTGGGCTCCGCCCCACTTTCCCGGGGGCTGGAAGCTGTGCTGCCTTGCACCGGCTTTGGTCCCCCACTCCCCTGTGCATAACTGGTGCCATGCCGATTTCACACCCGCTTTGCACGAGTGTAAACGGCTGCCCGGGGAGGAACAGGGCTGAGAGCCAGGCCCATCCCCGTCAACGGGGAGGCACCAGAAGCCGATCCCGCTGGGGGCAGAAGCAGGTCTGTGGGGGTAGCGGGGGGTGGGTATCGCAGGCTGGCACAGCAGCATTTTACCCTTTGCCCTGGCAGCGTGGATCCAGCCCGATGCCCTTTGAAAGCAGGTCCACCCAAGTTCCACGCACTCGGAGCCCTCCCCTCTTGGGCCCCCATCTCCATTGCGGCGGGGAGGGTGAGAATCCAGAACCCCCTGCCCCCCCTCTGAACCCCCCCCCAGCAGCTGCCCAGCGCCCCAGGTAGCACTGCCAACCCTCCTAGGTGGTCCTGGGGTCTCCAGGGCGTTGAGATTAATCTTTAAGTCAACGTGATGCAACGTCCCACCGCAACTGGCGGGTCCAGGCTAGGAAAGGGGCGCCGGGCCAAGAACTGACCCGGGAAGCAAAGTCTGGTTGGAGCTGGGAGCCAAACAGAGCGGAGACGGAAGTGGGCGCAGTCCCTGAACCCACATGCCAGGCTGGGGCCCCCCGGAGCCCCCAGCCCAGATCCCCCCTCCCCGGCCGGCATGGGGCACCCCCACTCACCTCCCCGCTGCCCCCTGCAGGATGCGTCTGGTGCAGAAGTCCCTGTGTTTGCTGCTGGTGGTCACGGCATCCCTAGCCCTGCTCTACCTGCACGTCTGGTTGCCCAAGTCCTACAGCACAGTCGACCTGCGCAACCGGCCAGACCAAGCCCCCGAGCAGCTGCTGGGCGAGCCCTTGCTGGGCCCCTCCAACAAGTTCGCCCACATCCCCTTCCGGCTCAAGGAGGAGATCGTCGAGTAAGGACCTCTGCCCGACCCCATCCTGGGGATGGGTGGGGGGCGGGCCGGGAGGGGGTGGCCAGGGCTGGGGAAGCCCCAGCAGGGCCTTGGCTGGGGTGGATACGGGACTGGCCCCTACGGGTAGGGCTGCAGCCTGGCTCCTGAGATGGGCCTTGGGAAGTGGATTTTCCTGGCTCCCAGCCCTTCCCCAGTGGACACTTCCCCAGAGCCCTGCCTGCTCGTGGGGGGAGGGTCCCCAGACTCCCCCCCCTCTTCCCAGCACTGGGGTCCCCACCCCTTCCATGGGGTCATCAGCCTGGGGCAGGGGCAGGTGGGCAAGCGCAGGGGTATCTGTCTGGGGCAGGAGCGGGGGCAGGGGTATCAACCTAGGGCAGGGCAGGGAAGCTGGGGCTTGGGTATCAGCCTGGGGCAGGGGCATCGGCCTGGGGCAGGGGCAGGCTGGCAGGGGCATTGGCCTGGGGCAGGGGCAGGCAGGTATCGGCCCGGGGCAGGAGCGGGGGCGGGGGTATCAGCCTAGGGCAGGGCAGGGAGGCTGGGGCTTGGGTATCAGCCTGGGGCAGGGGCAGGCAGGTATCGGCCTGGGGCAGGGTCAGGCTGGCAGGGGCATCGGCCTGGGGCAGGGGCAGGCAGGTATTGGCCCGGGGCAGGGGCAGGCTGGCAGGGGCATCAGCCCGGGGCAGGGGCAGGCAGGTATCGGCCCGGGGCAGGGGCAGGCAGGTATCGGCCCGGGGCAGGGGCAGGCTGGCAGGGGTGTTGGCCTGGGGCAGGGGCAGGCAGGTATTGGCCCGGGGCAGGGGCAGGCGGGCGTGACCGGGTCCCTGGTCTCCGCAGGCTGCTGCCCAGGAACTCCTGCTTGTGCGAGGTGGCGCCCGGCGGGAAGCTGCCCTTCCCCAAACAGCTCTTCAGCCACCTCTACTCGCTGGAGTTCGCCTCCGCCCTCGGCCCCGCGGAGCTGGCGCGGCTCCGCAGCAGCCGGGAACAGGAGTACCAGAGCTACCGGCAGCGGTGAGTCACGCTGGGGAGGGGGCAAAGGGCTGGGGAGGGTCCTCACGCCTGGGTCATAAAGCCAGAGAGGCCCCCGCCCCCTCCTGCCTGGGGCACGGCCGGAGCTGGGCCTATCCCCCTCACTCCCTCCTTCCCCCCCAGGACCCAGTCTCCAGCTGACCAGCTGCTGATCGTCAGAGCCAACTCCCCGCTGGAGTACCCTGCCCAGGGCGTGGAGGTGCGCCCGCTCCGGACTATCCTCATCCCCGGTGAGTGTCTCAAGCCTGCCCTGCCAGCCCCACTTCTGGGCAACCCACCCCCTGCTCCCAGGACGGAATAGAGCCAGTGGTGATGGGGGCGAAGGGGCTGGGTGGAGGGATGGCACACACGGCCTGGGGCCGGACACTGCAGCCCCTATTGACTCATTCCCTGCCCCCGGGCGCTGCTGCCCAGGGACGACCAGTGGGCAGGACCTGAGCTCGCTGGGGCAGTGATTTGGGAGGTTCCTGGGGTCTCACTAATCCCGTGTCATGCCTCCCCAGGGCTCAGCTTGCAGGCAGCCAGCAGTAAACTGTACAAGGTAAGGCATGAAGGGGGCTCACCGTGGGGGGGGGGGGGGGGTGCAGGGTGAGGCTCCAGCGCTGCCTGGTGGAAGCTGGCACATGGGGGCCAGCGGCTGACGACGGGGGTGGATGTGCAAGGCTGGTGGCGGGGCGAAGATGCAGCATGCGAGGCCGGCCGCTGCCCTGCTGCGTGCCGGCTCCCGGCCAGCAGGGCCCCGCTCCCTGTCCCGTTTCCAGCCGGCGCTGGTTACGCGCGGTGAGCTGCGGTGGCTGGCGAGTGCGGGCAGGCGGCAGCCATTACGTGTCGCCTCTGCTGCCCACTCACGGGCCCTTTACGTGCTCCCCCTCTCGCTGTCCTCTCCCTGCTTTGCCCCCGCCTCCAGCCCCGCTGCTCCTCCATACCCCACCCCCCGGCGGGGCGCGGCCCGCTCCCAGCGTTGTGTGGAGAACCAGCCCATGGACGGAGCGCTCAGCTCCCTCCATCCCCCCGCCTCTGGCTGGGCCGGCGTCCCGGGAGAACCCAAGACCCTCCAGCCTGGGGCGCTGGCCAGGAGGAGCTGAGCCCTGCGTGTGTCAAAGCCCCGCACCGCCCCGGCACGGGGCGGCCTCTCCGCCGCTCTGGAGCGGTGCTAGGCCCCTTCCCCTGCTGGGCCACCTCTCTGCCCCAGTTCACCCCTGCAGTCAGGTTCTCCACACAGCCTTAACCCCTTCCTGCCTGCACTGCAGCTGGGGGCCAGCGGCGGCTGGGTTTGGGGGCGACCAGCGGTAGCCTGGAGGTGGGCAGGAAGGGACAAGCTCCGGTCCCTCCCGCACAGTGCGGGAAGCCTAGACGTGCGCAGCACTTTTCATTCGGGTGTGCACCGAGGGAGCCCCGCCCCCACCCTGCCCTAGCCCCGCCCCTGCCCTCATCCACACCCTCCTTCTCAGGGCCGCCCGGGGGGAGGGGCAAGGGGGGCAATTTGCCCCGGGCCCCCCGACTGCCCCCCTCAGAACTCCCAACCCCCCAGCTCCTTGTCCCCGAATACCCCATCCTGGGACCCCTGCCCTTAACTGCCCCCCAGGACCCCACCCTAAGCCTCCCTGCTCCTTGTCCCCTGACTGCCCCCCTAGGATCCTACCCCCTACCTGTCGCCTGACTGCCCCGACCCTTATCCACACCCCCGCCCCCAGACAGACCCCCAGGACTCCCACGCCTATCCAACCGCTCCCCACCCCCTGACAAGACCCCCAGAACGCCTGACCCATACAACCCCTCCACTCCCTGCCTGCCCCAACCCCTCTCCACACCCCTGCCTCCTGACAGCCCCCCCAGAACTCCTGACTCATCCAACCCCCCCACCCCCTCCAGAGACTCCCCCCACCCTAACTGCCCCCCCAGGACCCTCCTTGCTCCCTGTCTCCTGACTGCCCTGACCTCTATCCACCCCCACCCCCGACAGACCCTGGGACTCCCATGCCCCATCCAAACCCCCCTGCTCCCTGACTGCCCCCTCCAGAGACCCCGCCCCTAACCACCTCTCCGGGATTCCACCCCCTATCCAACCCACCCTGCTCCCTGACTGCTCCCACCCCTTATCCAACCCCCCCGTCCCCGGACCCCTTACCATGAGGCTCCTAGCAGCATGTTTGGCTCCACGCAGAGCCAGACACGCTGCCCCGCAGGAGCGCGCAGCCCCAGCCCCCAGAGCGCTGCGTGCATGGCGGCATGGCTCCAGGGGAGGGGGGAGCGTGTCTGCCTCACCACAGAGCCAAACGCTGCCCCGCGGGAGCGCGCAGCCCCGGTCCCCAGAGCGCTGCGTGCGTGGCGACATGGCTCCAGGGGAGGGGCCCGGCGACTTGCTGTGCTCGCCCGGGCGCTCCGGCCTGGGAGCGCAGACCCCGCGGCTTGCCGCGCTGGGAGAGTGGGGCCCTTTGCCCACCCCTGCATTAGGGTGTGCCTGGGCACACCCCGTGCGCACGCCTATGGTGGAAAAGCTGCGGCTGGCTACATTCTGGTGTGAACCCTGGCAGAAATCGGGCGGGGTGGGGCATGTGACCCTGTGTGCCCCACGCATGTTGTCTCAGGCCGACGCGGCGGTAAGTACCAGGAGAGGCAGGTCCGTCCTGGGGGGCCAATCAGGCATGGAGGGCGGAGAGGGCCAGTCGTCACCTCCCCAGCCCTGCGTGGGAGCGGTGTACGGGAGTTTGTGCGCGCGATAAGATAAGAAGATAAATGAAAAGAATCCAGCTAGTGGCATTCCTTTGTAACAGAGGGGCAGTGAACTTGGTGTTCATTTGAACGTTTGTACTGCACAGTTCTGCTTGATGGTGGTGGAACTCGCTTGAATATGCAAAATTTTACCAGGGGTCTCGTATTCAGCACAAGGACACATGGTCACCCGTCACACGCCCCTCCCCAGGCAGTGCCAGTCCAGCACCCATCCCCGAGCCAGGGGCAGTGCCCTTTGCCACCAGCCGCCCCCTCGCCACACCTAGCCCCAAGCGCTAACCCTGCCTCCCTCTCCCCCCCTCCCTAGGTGACCCTGACGGCCACCCTGGGCACCCTCGACGTGGCGGCGGTGGTGGAGGGGGTGAAGGCGCAGGGCGAGGGGGAGACGTGTCTCTCGCTGTCAGCCACCCAGCTGGACAACCTCAACCGCCAGCTGCAGTTCGTCACCTACACCAACACGCTTTTCCACCCCAACACCGCGGACACAGGTGGGCACCCGGCGCCGCGAGGGGGGGGGGGGGGGCGTGAGAATCTGACAACTGGCCCGGGGTGGGGCAAGGGGCAATACTTGGGGGGGGTACCATCCTGCAACAGGCCATAAACCCCCGACAGAACATTCCAGTATAGGGCTTGTGACCCTGCGTGCCCCCCCTTGGCACCAGGAGACGTGGGTCCGTCCCAGGGGGCCAATCAGGCATGGAGGGTGGAGAGTGCAGGGCAGGGAGGGGAGGGCCAGTCAGTCACCTCCCCCGTTAGCAAGTTCGCAGATGACACTAAGCTGGGGGGAGAGGTAGATACGCTGGAGGGTAGGGATAGGGTCCAGAGGGACCTGGACAAATTGGAGGATTGGACCAAAAGAAATCTGAGGAGGTTCAACAAGGACAAGTGCAGAGTCCTGCACTTAGGACGGAAGAATCCCAGGCACTGTTACAGGCTGGGGACTGACTGGCTAAGCAGCAGTTCTGCAGAAAAGGACCTGGGGGTTACAGTGGACGAGAAGCTGGATACGAGTCAGCAGTGTGCCCTTGGTGCCAAGAAGGCCAACGGCATATTGGGCTGTATTAGTAGGAGCATTGCCAGCAGATCGAGGGAAGTGATTATTCCCCTCTATTCGGCACTGGTGGGGCCACACCTGGAGTATTGCGTCCAGTTTTGGGGCCCCACACTACAAGAAGGATGTGGACAGATTGGAGAGTCCAGCGGAGAGCAACACAAATGATTAGGGGGCTGGAGCACATGACTTATGAGGAGAGGCTGAGAGAACTGGGGTTAGTTAGTTTGCAGAAGAGAAGAGTGAGGGGGGATTTGATAACCGCCTTCAACTACTTGAAGGGGGGCTCCAAAGAGGATGGAGCTTGGCTGTTCTCAGTGGTGGCAGATGACAGAACAAGGAGCAATGGTCTCAAGTTGCAGTGGGGGAGGTCTAGGTTGGATATTTGGAAACCCTATTTCACTAGGAGGGTGGTGAAGCACTGGAATGTGTTGCCTACGGAGGTGGTGGAATCTCCTTCCTTAGAGGTTTTTAAGGCCCAGCTTGACAAAGCCCTGGCTGGGATGATTGAGTTGCGGTTGGTCCTGCTTTGAGCAGGGGGTTGGACTAGATACCTCCTGAGGTCGCTTCCAACCCTGATATTCTCTGATTCATGGAGAGGGCAGGATCAGTACCGGGCTGTAACAGGGCAATGACTCACCACTGCGGCGCCTCCTGCTGGTCATCCTGGGAACTAGCTCTGTCCACTCAGGAGCGCCCTCTGCAGGCCGGTGTCTCGCTTGCCGCTGGCCCTGGTGTCCCTCCTGGACCCCGGAGCCCCTTACCTCAGGGTTCCGCCCCGTGCAGTACCCCGCAGTCTCCCAACCCCCTATCCCCACCTCACCTCAGTCTTGGGCTACTGCCAGTCACCATCTAGCCCCCACTCACTGGGGCGGCCTGCAGTATCAGCCACTCATCACTGGCAAGGAGGGTTTGGACCTACTGCCTCTGCCTACCCTTGGCCTGCCCCCTGCAACCCCAGTACCCTTCTTAGCCTTTAGCAAGGCCTGCAACCTGAGGGGTTTCCAGGCCAGAGCTCCTCTGGCCTTTCCCCAGCCCTGCTCCACTCTAGGGACCCTGCTCAGCTCCCAGCAGCCAGGCCCTTCCCTCTCCACATCTCCCCCCAGCCCTCTTATAAGGGCCCTCATTAAACCAGCCACAGCTGGGGTCAGCGACCCACTCAGCTTCCCCAGTCCCTGCTACAAGGGCACGACACAATGGGGCATTATTCCAGGGTATTGCCCGGTCGGTCAGGGTGACGCAACCACAGAAATTGGGGGGCAGCCACAGAATGGAGCAGTTTTTAAAAGACACCCCCCACACACCCATCAGTGTTATATTCCCACCCTCCCGTTTAGCCCCCTTCCCCTTTTCCTCTCTGGCCAGTCCAAAGCCGCGCCCCAGCCAGGCCCCGTACTTGTCCCTGGGATCTGGTGCTCCACCCCAGCTGCTACGCAGCCCCCTGGCAGGCCGTTGTCTGGATCCTGCAGCCCCTCCCTTGATCTGGGGCAGTTTCAGCCAGTCCTTTAACGACCACCCGCTCGTTCCACCCCAGGCTGTCTCCTGACTGCCCCACCACCACCACCACCACCACCACCGCTGGGTTTCCTGCTGTGCCCCGGGAGCAGCTCTGGAACCCATTTGCATCCCCGGGTAGCACGGCAAAGTCCAGAGGGAAACTGCGGCACACAAAGGCCTCCTCTGAACATTGCAGAAAATTCCCCCTTTGACACCCCCCTGCTTTTCCAAGGGGCGGGCGGCCACAGGCTGGTGCTGTCTTCAGCACTCCCCTCTCTGGGGCATCACCCCTAACGTCTGCCCCTTTGGCCTGAGCTCCTCCCCCTCCCAGCAGCCTCTGATTGGAGCCCGTTGGGTCACACCCCAGTTCTCCCTGGTGGGGGCTGCTGTCACTCATGTGCTAGGCTCCGGAGCAGGGGGCTGGGGAGGGGGGCTCCTAGGCTCCGGAGCAGGGGGCTGGGGAGGGGGGCTCAGGACATGGGGGAGGCCAGAGGAGAGGGCAGAAGCCGGTGCCATCAGGCAGCCCTGGCATGGGTGGAGCTGCAAAACACCAGGTGGGGGAAGCCAATCCGGGGCACCGTAAAGAGTGGGCAGTTGCCCCCAGGGCTGTGGTGTTGTGGGGAGGGGAATATTCCCAGCCCCCAAACCGCAGAGACTGGCTGGGCAACGAGGCTGGCCTGTCTCCTCCCGTCCCGGGGCCAGCCGGGGACAAGGCTGGCTTTGCTGTGGGACGGGAGCACAAGGGGGCCTGTGTCGAGGTGGCCCCCCCTCCGGGCTGCGGGAGAGAGGAGAGAGCGCCATGGAAGCCGGGGGGTACTGGGCCCCTGGGGGACCCCTCCTGACGGGGGGGCTCCTGTACCCCAGAACTTCCTCTGCACTGACCCCTCCCCCTCCTAGTGCCCGTCTCCCCCTTTGTTTTCCAGTGCAGTTTGCCACCGATGGGCACCAGGCGTCTTTCACCATCCGAATCCGCCATGCGCCCACGCCCAAGCTCTATAACCCAGGTACCCCGGGCGATGGCGGAGGTGAGTGCCAGGCGGGCGCCAGGATCGGGGGTGGGGGGCTTGTGCCGGGTGACCTACGGGCTTCTGCAGTGGGGAGGGAAAGGTCAGCCCACGGTATTCAGGGTCAAGGCTGCCCCCACTATCCCCCACAACCTGGGGTCCCCCTGAATCCTGCCTGCACCTCCCCGCATGACTGGGGTCCCCTGAATCCTATCTCAGCCTCTCCCCCTGCCTGTCCAGCTCTCTAGTGGCTGGAGCAGATGGCACCCAGCAGATCTGTCTGAGGCTGGAATTGCGGGGGGAGCTTGTCCCCCCCCCCAAGGCAGGTTCCCCCCCTCCCTGGGGTGCTGCTCCCCTTCCCCATAAACCTCTTGCCCCTCTCCCAGCAGATTACAACATCAGCGCCCTGGTCACCATTGCGACCAAGACCTTCCTGCGGTACGACAAGCTCCGGGTGCTGATCGCCAGCATCCGCCGCTTCTACCCCACGGTGACCATCATCATCGCGGACGACAGCCAGCACCCCGAGGCCGTGGGGGGCCCCCACATAGAGCAGTACTTCATGCCCTTCGGCAAGGTGCGGGGAGACCCGGCTCTTGGGGCTCAGGGCCGGGTAGGGCTCGGGTGGCCGGGCCAGGCACTGATGTGTCCCCTGCTTCCCCGCCCAGGGCTGGTTCGCAGGGCGCAATCTGGCCATTTCCCAGGTCACCACCAAGTACGTGCTGTGGGTGGACGATGACTTCATCTTCACGCCCCGAACCCGGGTGGAGAAGCTGGTGGACGTGCTGGAGAAAACCAGCCTGGACCTGGTGAGTGGGGCGGGGCAGCTGCACCTGGGGGGGAATGGGGGAGGCCGGTCATGCCTTGTGGGGGCAGAGTGGGGAAATTGCAGGATGTACAGTTATGAATCATAGACTATCAGGGTTGGAAGGGACCTCAGGAGGGATCTAGTCCAACCCCCTGCTCAAAGCAGGACCAATCCCCAGGCAGAGTTTTGCCCCAAATGGCCCCCTCAAGGATTGAACTCACAACCCTGGGTTTAGCAGACCAATGCTCAAACCACTGAGCTATCCCTACCCCAGATCGTGCCTGGCTGGGGATGTTGGGGGGAGTTCGGCCACACCTGGGCAGGGGGAGGGGGGGACTCCTGAGAGTGGGATTCCAAAGTCCCCCCCACCCCCACAGCTCAGCATGGAGCCATGGGGCCAGCGCCACAGGGAGGGCAGGGGAGCCCCCTAGTGGCCACTGCGGGACATGACATGGTGGGAGTCGCAGGAGCTGTCCCAGCTGGACGGGGACCCCCAAATCCTTATCCCCTGCACCATGCGGCTCCCGCCCCAGTGCATTGGGGGCACCCGAGTCCTCGCCCCAGGGGGCAGCGGGGCACAACGGGTCACAGGAAAGAAAGCAGGTGTTGGAGCTCCCTGCACACCGCCCCCAGGGGAGGGAGGGAGGGAGACCCAGGGGAGGGGGAGCTGGTGCAGAGCCCCCAGGTGAGCGGGGGAGGTGGCCCAAGAGAGGTGGGGGAGCTGACCCAAGGCCCCCAGGGGAGCTGACCCAAGGCCCCCAGGGGAGCGGGGGAGCTGGTCTAGGGGAGGGGGGGTTTGGCCCATGGTCCCCAGGGGAGGAGGGAGCTGGCCAAGGGCCCCATGTGCTGCCCCCGGCAGCCCGTCCATCCCCTTGCTCACGTCGGCGTGTCTGGCAGGTGGGGGGCGGAGTGCGGGAGATCACGGGGGTCACCACCACCTACCGGCAGAAGATCAGTGTGCAGGCGGGGGGCGAGGAGGGCGACTGCCTGCAGACGCGCCAGGGCTACCACCACCTCCTCGAGGGCTTCCCCGGCTGTGTGGTCACCGACGGCGTTGTCAACTTCTTCCTGGCCCGCACGGCCAAGGTGCTGGAAGTGGGGTTTGACCCCCGGCTCAGCCGCGTCGCCCACCTCGGTGAGTGCGGGGGAGGGCTCGTGACAGGGCTGCACCACACCACTGTAGCACCTGCCTAGTGCCTAGAGCAGGAGGGGTGGGGGCTGGGAGCCAGGATGCCTGGGTTCTATCCCCAGTTCTGGGAGGAGAGTGGGGGTCTAGTGGTTAGAGCCTGGGGGGAACCAGGACTCCTAGGTTCTATCCCCAGTTCTGACACTGACTCACTGTGGCATTGGTCACCTCCCCCTGCCTCAGTTTCCCTCTCTGTGGCATGGGAGTGCTAACATGGGGCTCCATTGCAGGGCACACGGGGGTCCCTGGCCAACCGAGGCAATAGGGCTATCAGCGTTACCGCATGCCGGTTAGCCAGGCAGGCCGGTGCCACCCGGAGAGCCGACAAGCCAAACAGAAGTCGCCACTTTTACTAGGACCCGGGGAACAAGATGCTTTGTGGCAGTTTCCTGCCTCTGGGGCCTGGTTCCCGAAATCCCAAGGGGCGGCAGCGCCCGGTGCCCAGGAGCCCTGGGCAACCTGTCCCCACAGTGCATCCGGATGGGGAGGGGGTCAGTGGGAGGGAACACCAGAGAGTGTCTCAGGGGGAAGACCCAGGATCTGGGATGCTGGTTCAATCCCCGTTGCCCACAGCCGCCCGCACCCACCCCCAGTCATACACTGCTGGGCCGGCTGACCCGGCCCCTCCTGCATTGACCCCCGTGCCCTCTCCCCGGCAGAGTTCTTCATCGACGGGCTGGGCGTGCTGCACGTGGGCTCGTGCGCCGACGTGGTGGTGGATCACGCCTCCAAGCTCAAGCTGCCCTGGCAGAAGTCGGAGAGCGAGAAGCAGTACGCCAAGTTCCGCTACCCCACCTCGGGCGACAGCAGCGTCAGCGTCAAACACGGCCTCTTCTACTTCAAAAACCGCTTCAAGTGTATGACGAGCAACTAGCCCCACCGGGCTACCGGCCCCGCCCTGCCAGTGAGCCGGACCCCAGGGAGAGCCCCATTCCCCCCCACCCCATGGAGCTGGGGCTTTTTATCCTTGTACCAGGCCAGGGAGGTGACCCCTGCTACCCCAGCTCTCTGGTGCCTCCAGACCCAGCGCCATCCCTATGCCCTGCTGTGTCCATGGGGGGCGGAAGGCTCCCCCACTTTCCCAGCAGGCCCTAGGGGAAGCCAGAGTCGCACCGTGGGATACTGGGAAATCCACAGGATGGGGGCTGAGGGCTGGCTGGGAAGAGCTTACAGCATCCCAGTGGCCAAACCCCCACCTTCCCCAGGAGATGCTGTTTTATACTACAGACCTGCCCCCATTCACTGCCAGATTTCTCCAACGCCCCCCGCAGGAGAGAACCGGCACAGCCCCCGCCCCTCCCAGCTGCCCCAGGACAAGCACCAGGGCCCCATTTTATTTTGTGCCAAGTGGTTATAGCCAGTCCACCCCCATTGCCATCCCTGGGAGATTGCCAACGTCAAGTGCCAAAGACTGCGGGGGGGCAGCCCCTTGAGCAAGGGGAAGGGCTGACGCCCATGGCTGGGTTGGGGGGGGCACGGCCATGTGGGGGGGACTAGTCATTCCCAGTGTCGGCCGGTGGCTGAGATCTCTTTTGGAGCGTGGGGACTCTTTCTACCCAGAATCCAAGAGCGTGGGCACAAGGCGAAGGGCCAGCCCCACACTGCTCAGAGAAGGCCCCATGACCAGAGCGTTGGACGAGGCCGAGGGTTCTGGCTTCTAATCTAGGATACGGGGGGGCAGGAGCTGGCTGGTCGCTGTGGGAACTGGAGGCAGAACGCTGGGACCGTTTGTGTCACGCACGCGTGTGTTTAATGTGAGCGACCGAGGAGCCGGGCACTGCCAGGCTGCACTACAGGAGACCCAGGGCTGGCAGATGGCATGCTTGAGCTGCCATCCCCAGCTGCTGTTTTCTACAGGGAGAGAGAGGTGAGGTTTTAAGGGAAAAAGATGTTTTTTATTTAAAAAAAAAAATCCATAGGCAAGTATTCTCTTTGCCCTAAAGGTTATCCATGTCCCGCCCCCTCTGTCCCGAGTCCTACAGTCATCGTTTAGCAGAACCAGAGAAAAACTTTGTACGTTTTGGTTTGTTTTTTAAAAACGTTGGCCTCCGAACGAGTGGGGCAGTAACATTAGAGGCTGTGTCCCCCCACTGGCTGCAATGTCCCCCTCCAGTGACCCAGCTCTGCACCGTACCTCTCCTTGCTAGGAAGATGGTAGTGTGATGCCAGCCTGGGGCTAGGGGCAGCCCTGGGGGAGCATGGTATGGGAGGGGGGCAGGAGGCACAGGCTGAGAGGACAGATGCAGCCTGCGGAGGTGGTGCTGGGGGCCAGGGCCAGCAATCAGCCAGAGAGTGTGTGTGTGTGGGGGGGGGGGGATTATTCCCTGGGCTCCATCTCAACCCTGCCGGGGGGGCGGGGAGGAGGGCTGGATGCAGGGGGGAGGCCCCTGCCTGCCAAAGCACATTCCCTGCTGTCCCTTCCCTGCGTGAAGGGGTCAGGGACACCTGCCCTAATGCCATGCCATCCTGTGACACCAGCAGCTAAAGCACCCCCTGGGGGTGGGGGTGGGGGGCTGTGGGAGTTGAACCCCCCCCCAGCACAGACAATTGGGGGAGGACAATAAAATAAAGGGATTTTGGTTCCTTTCTGTGGTTTAAACCCTGTCTGAGAGTCTCGGGAGAGGGGTTAAATTCCAGCTCCTGTCCTGGCCCCATCACCTTGCAGCTGGTGGGGTGAATCTTTCTTTCCCCTGGCGCTGGAGAGGCCCCCCCTTGAGAGGGGGAGGGATGAGGCACAGAGCCCCCCCACCCAGACTGCCAGTGGCCCCAGTTGTGCTCCTACCAGCTGTAGAGGGCCCAGCCCCCATAACTGTCTTGGCAAAGGAAGGAACCCCACATCCTTTGGGGGGCCTGCAGGGGCAGACAGGCCGCTGCCTCCTCTGCCCTGCGCCACTCCTGCCCCCCTGCCTGGGCGCCGGCCAGGAGAGCCGCTCGCTGTAGGTCAGTCCGCTCTGGAGACCTGGGGCCGGAGGCTCCATCCATCCTGGGAGCAGGCAACTGCCCCACCCCGGCTCTGTGGTCTGCGAACGACTCCTTGGCCCCTGGTCCCGGGGAGGCCCCGTGGGCAGAGCAGGAATTCACAGCACCTGGAGATCAACCTGCTTTTACGGCCCAAGAGCCAGTCTGGTCCCGGGGGCCCTACAGTCCGGGCAGTGCCCGCGGTCCATTGGCAGGGTCCCCTACACCCAGATCGCCGGATTCTTCTCGACCACCTTTTCCTGGGTGGAAACAGAGCAGCGTGAATCCTGGGCACGAGTCACATTCTGCCCCCAGACCCCTGCCAAGGCCAGTTGTCCTGCAGGAATGGGGTGGGGGAGCCCATGTCCCATTCCCCACCCCCTAGGCCAGCCAGCCACTCAGTCTAGGTCCAGATCAGACCCCCCCCCCCCTCCCAACCAGCCTCCCTGGGCCTAGAGCCAGATTAGAACTGGCGCCCCCTAGAGAGGAACCCCTGCGCCAGCCCCCTCACCGTGGTCTGCGTGATGGATGCGAGGGCGTCCTGGACCGTCACAAACACCTGCTGTGGGGAGAGGTGCTGCCCCAGGCCGCTGCTGGTCAGCGTCTCCAGGACCTCGCCTGCAGCAAGCGAAAGGAGGAGACGTAGCTCAGCCCAGCCCCCTCGGCGCAGTGCTGGGCACTGAGGGGCTGGGAGAGGGGCAGGGCCCCCCAACTCACCATTACATGCTGCCAGGTTCATGTGGATGCCGGCCTTCTGGCACGCCACGCACATCTGCAAGGCAAGGAGAGCGCAGGCTGGCATCTCTAGGAGTGGGCAGAGCCACATCCCAGCCCCGCGTCCCACCTGCCCCCATGGCCCCCCCGCCCCAGGTACCTGAATGAGCAGCCGGGCCCCGGCGGTGTCCACGAAAACAATCCCGCTGCAGTCGAGGATGGCGGCCTGGGTCCTGCCCGCGGCGCCTGCCCGGAGAAGAGGGGAGGGGGTGATAGCACGGACCCCCGGCGGGAGGATAGGGCAGCTCTGCGGAGACACCCATGAGGTCCAGGCCCCGTGATCCCAGCCAGATGGGCCCCCACACCGTTGAGCACATCTGCCAGTGAGAGGGAGACCCCTCCCTACAGAGGGGCGGGGGCTGGGAGACTCTGCTGCCACTCTGCCCTGCCGAGACCCCCCCACACACACACACACAAGGGGGCCAGTGCGTGCCACCTGGTCTGCTGGGACCTGTGACAGACACCTGCTCCCTCCCATACCAGCGCACCCCCCCAACCGGAGAGTGGGAGCTGCGGGGGGGCCCTGCGTACCTGAGCTGGGGCATCCGGCTCCCCCATTGGGCACAGAGCTGGGGACACAGTTTTCCTGAGGGAAACACAAGCCCGTTAATGCCACCTTTGTGGTCACCCAAAACCCTGCCCAGGGCCCTGCCAGGATCCCCCGCCCCCCAAGATACCCCCTGCCACCTCCAGCCCAAAGCTAAGTCCCACCTCCAGTGGGGAGGGCAAGGGGACCCCACAGCAGGGGCAGGGTGCGGGGGAGAAGCCGCTACTAGGCCAGGGCTGGGCATCTCCAGAGACGTGCTGGCAGCTGGGTTCTGCTGGGGGAGGACTCCTGGGAAAGCAGCCCCTCACCCAGGATCCTGGGGCCAGCAGGCCCACGGGCACGGGCAGGATTTGGGCAAGTCCGAGCCTATCTGCCCTGCTCCCACACCCCAGGACTGAGCTGCCCCTCCACCCCCCGCATAGTCTCTCCCCAGGTCTCCGCTGGCCCCCTTACCACGGTGCTGATTTGGGCCCCACTCTCCAAGGCCCGCAGCGCCTTCTCCCCCCGGCCGCCCCTCGGCTGGCTCAGGCCCAGCTGCCGGCTCAGCGCCTCGCGGAAGAAGTCACGGTTGCCGTAGTAGATGGGGGCGTGGTAAGCCATGATCTTCACGCCAGGGATCTCAAAGCACTGGGGGGGGGGGGGGGACAGAGCGCTGG
The DNA here is from genome assembly GCF_011386835.1 of Chrysemys picta bellii. Taxonomy (NCBI): domain Eukaryota; kingdom Metazoa; phylum Chordata; order Testudines; family Emydidae; genus Chrysemys; species Chrysemys picta. Next base: position 14,311,333 of record NC_088812.1, on the reverse strand, counting down.
CTGCAGCATGGGAGGCAGGCCGTGGGTGTGGGTGTCTGTCTGCCCCCCCCCGCCCCAAACAGAGAGGGAGGTTTGGGTGCTGAATTGCCCCATGGGGGTCGGGAAGAGGGCTGAGAGATCAGCCCTGCCTCTCGGGACACAGACACCCCCCTACGCAGGCCAGTCTGGGTGCCATCCGAATGGAGCCCAGGGCAAGCCCCTACCCACATCCTTCCCAATGTACCCCACTCCCCAGCGCTCTCAGCCAGCCTGCCCCAGGTGGGTGGCTGGGAGCCCCAGGTCACACCCAGGCCCTGCAGCACCCGTACCTTGCTGTGGCGTTGGACAGGCCGGTAGATTTCCGTGTCGGCCGCTTTGCCCAGCGCCATGCACTCGGCCCTGTGGGAGAGGAAGGCGTATCAGGCGGGGAGGCGTCTGGCCGTGCCAAGGCTGGGCCGGCACCGGTCCCGGCTGGAGAAGAGATTCCCATCTCCCCCAGCAGGAGTGCCTTGGCCGAAGACAGGGACAGCAGCTGGGAAGGCAGATTCCTGCCTCGAAACTCTGGTCCAGTCTTCCTCCTCCTCTGATCACCAGGTCTCCAAGCAGCCATGGCCGGCCGGCTCCTTGGGGGGCTTGTGCCTGGAGCAGGGGGCGGAGAGAGCTGCCCCCCAGCCCATGCCAGAGCCGGATGCAGCTCCCTGGCTCTGCAGGTTGCCAGCAAGCGAGCCCGGCCGTGGGACAGGACAGGGCGCCTGGCACTCCGGTACCTCTGCGTGCGGCAGATGACTGTCATCATGGAGAACACGACCCCAACGGCCAGGCCCACGTCCACATTCAGCACCACCACGGCCAGCCAGGTGACCACCCAGACAGCCTGAAACGAGAGTGCGGGCTCAGAGGGGAGACGGGGAAGGGAGACGTCTGGCCAGCTGGTCCCACCGGGGCTCATACACTTGCTGGTCACACATACAGGACCCAGTGAGGTTACACCAGGGGCCAATCTACCCTAAGAGTCTCCGGAGGCAGCGTGGTCTAGTGGGTGGGGCACCCAGTGGGGACTTGGAGAGCCAGGTACTAGGCCCACGGCCCTGCTGTGCGCCCTGGGGCCTCTGCCCTCTCTGTGCTGCCAACCCCTTGTCTAGTTCGACTGGGAGTTCGGGGACCGTCTCGCTCTGTGCCAGGCACTGCCCTGGCACAATGGGGCATCTCCAGGTCATCGAAACCCCCCCTAATGCTAGTAACCAAGGAGCACAGCCCTGATCACGCCATGGGTCCATCGAGGCTGGTGCCCCATGGGCCGGAGAACTCTGCCTCTGGGGGAGTTGGCACGTACTGGGCCCCAGTCCTCTGCTCCGGCTGATTTCAGTGGGGTGGAGCAGGCCCGGAACAGCTCCTGGAGGGCAATGCACACCCCGTACCCTGGGGCAGCGGCATGCCCGGCTCCGGCACCAAACCCAGGGCCCGCCCCGCCCTGCCCGGGGACAGGTGCGTTGGGGGGGTCGCAGCGGCTTACGAAGTCAATCCGGCTGACCCTCCAGAGCTCGGGCAGGTCCCAGAACTGCAGGACCATCTGGCGCAGGCTGGTGACATTGATACAGGCCAGGACAGCCTAGGGGGGAGAACGGGCATGAGCGGCGAGCTGCCAGCCCCTGCCCTGTGCTAGCTGGTGCCAAGGCAGCCGTGGAAGGGAGCTCTTCCCAGGATGACGGGGGCGGGGGGGGGGGGGGGGGGGAGGAGGAAGAGAAGAGCCAGCTAGTCACTGGGTGGGGGGGCAGCTGCTAGTGGGGGAGGGGCAGCCAGCCATTCGGTAGGAGGAAGTGGGGTGTCTGCCGTCGTCCAGGAGCCCCCACCCAACCCAGGCTGGATCCCCCAGGCGAGGGCAAACCCCCACCAGCACACAAGGTGTTTGGGCACGAGGGAAGTCTGTGCCCAATGGGGAGGGGGCATTGGGCTTGGCACGCCCCAGGGGCGATGGGGGTGGGGCACCTTCCCCAGGGTACGCGCACGCCCCCAGCCTCACCTTGGGCAGGTAGCGGAAGAGGGGTCCGAGCCACATGAGGACCATGAGGACCACCGCGCTGGAGAAGAAGCCAGCGAGCTGCAGAAGAGGAGGGCGGGTTAGCGGGCAGGCTCCGCCCGGGCGGTGAGGGAATGCAGGGCGGCACAGAGGAAGCCCTAGACCCCAGAGAAGCCCCCCACCCTTCATGCCCCACTCGAGGCCTCAGTGCCAGCCTCCTCTGCCCGGTGTCTGCAGAGGAGAGGGCTCCGATTGTGCCCAGCCACACAGGCCAACTGGCCACCAAGCTGAGACCTGGCAAACTCATTGCATGAGCCAGCCAGGGCTGCAGGGAGGAATGGGGGGACCCCACTAGCTAGGGAGCATGAGAAACTCACCCTCCAGACACACCCCATGGCCCCACCCCCAGTTCTGCAGGGGGGGACCCCACTAGCTAGGGAGCATGAGAAACTCACCCTCCAGACACACCCCATGGCCCCACCCCCAGTTCTGCAGCCCCCCCCCCTGTGCTCCCATACCTGCGTGTGCCCCCCCGCGCTCTCCAGGATGTTGGTGGTCGCCAGGGTGGCTGAGCTCGGGAAGCAGGTGAAGAGGGAGGAGACCAGGTTGGAAACACCGTGGGCCAGCAGCTCCTGTGGCGGGGGGGGAGGAGGGGGAGGGGACAGAGACAGGTCAGGGCTACAGGGACCAGCCAGGAGGGAGCCCAGATGCACCAGGGGCAGGTGAGACATTGGGCCTTCCAGCTGGAAGAGGGGCCAGGTGGGTGGAAGGGGGCCCCGATCCTGGGCAGCCGCTGGCAATAGAGGGGCCAGGCCAGGCAGGGCAGTGCCCTCTGCCAGCAGCCCGAGTCCGGCCCACACACCTGGTTGGGGTTGATGGTATAGCCGTGCTTCTCGGCGTAGATCATGGCCAGCGACACAGAGACAGCATAGGCCACGAAAGCAATGGCCACCGTGTCCCCCAGCACCTGGGGCAGCGACTGCAGGGCCGGGAGCTGGGGCTGCGGGAACCTGCACGAGAGACAGAGGCGGTCACCAGGCTGGGTGGGGCGAGAGGGGCTGTGCTGGTCCAGTCCCCGTGGGATGCAGCCTGGGGGTACACTGAGGTTGCCCCCATGTGAGGTCACAGAGGGGGTGGGCAGCGGGCCCTGGGGACTCCTTACCCAGCTGGCAGGTGGCCGACTATCTGCACTTCGTAGCGCGTGTCCAGGGAGGAGGCAAAGCAGACGCCAGTGGCCGCCAGCACCTGGGGAGAGAGCAGAGGGCCGGCGTGTTATGCCGCCCAGGGTGGTGCCGACCCTCCCATGCCCACGGCTCATCACCCACCCCCGCTCCCCCAACCCCCGGCTCTTCCCCGCGCTGCTCAGAGGACCTGGCTGCAGGTGCAGGGCCGGGGGAGCCCCGGGCAGAAGGAGGCAGCGCAGGGGACGGGCAGAGCCGGGCAGGGCAGGGGTACGTACCACCACGATCTCCCCTGGAATGGGCGTCCGCAGCTTGCTCCGGAAGCGGCTGTTGATTTCCTTGATGGGCACCAGCAGGGCCAGGCACAGGACAGAGATGAGCAGCTCGGCCACGTTGGTCCGGGGCAGCGCCCGCGCCACCGATGCCAGCGTCTGGGGGCAGCACAGGGTGCATTACGCAGTGGGGGGAGGGGGAGAGCCTGCTCCCAGCTCCCCTCCCCCACCATTCCGCCTCCCTGCCCTTTCTCTCGCCTCTGCCCCACGCTCTCCTTCCCCCCCCCCCCCCCCCCCCCGGGGCCGGACGCACCTTGAAGATGGTGAAGGAGCCGGTGGGGCGGGGCAGGGCCAGGCCCAACAGGCTGGGCAGCTGGGAGACCAGGACATGCAGCGCAGCCCCGTTGGTGAAGGCCTTGACAATGGGCTCTGAGAGGTAGGTGGCCAGGAAGCCCAACTGCACCACGAACATCACCAGCTGGGGGGCAGGGGGAGGGATGTCAGCAGTGCCCGGGGCAGGGCATGGTGCCCAGTGCCTTCCCCCAGGATCCCTCCTCTCCCCCCCCAGATGGATCCCTCCCCCCATCGTCCTCACGATGCATCCCTGCCCCACTCCACTCCCCCTGGGGTCCCTCCTCTCCCTCCCCATGGATCCCTGCCCCACTCCCCTCCCCCTGGGGTCCCTCCTCTCCCTCCCCATGGATCCCTGCCCTCCTCCCCACGATGCATCCCTGCCCCACTCCTCTCCCCCCCCATGGATCCCCCCTCCCCTCCTCTCCCCCTGGGGTCCCTCCTCTCCCCCCCCACACTATGGATCCCTCCTCTCCCTCCCCATGGATCCCTGCCCCACTCCCCTCCCCCTGGAGTCCCTCCTCTCCCTCCCCATGGATCCCTGCCCCACTCCCCTCCCCCTCGGGTCCCTCCTCTCCCCCCCCATGGATCCTCCCTCCCCTCCTCTCCTCCCCCCCTGGGGTCCCTCCTCTCCCCCCCCCCACTATGGAGCCCTGCCCCACTCCCCTTCCCCCAATGGATCCCTCCTCTCCCTCCCCATGCATCCCTGCCCCACTCCATTCCCCCTGGGGTCCCTCCTCTCCCTCCCCATGTATCCCTGCCCCACTCCCCTCCCCCTGGGGTCCCTCCTCTCACTCCCCATGGATCCCCCCTCCCCTCCTCTCCCCCTGGGGTCCCTCCTCTCCCCCCCTCCCTCACTATGGATCCCTGCCCCACTCCCCTTCCCCCAATGGATTCCTCCTCTCCCTCCCCATGGATCCCTGCCCCACTCCCCTTCCCCCAATGGATCCCTCCTCCCCCCCGCCATGTGTAGATAAATCTCTGATAATTTTCATATGACTTTACATTGTGCCTCTTCATATAACCTTGTGGTGGGTCTACCCATGTGTGACCTCTGCTTTCATGGGACTTTGTATCAAAGCCTCATTTAGAAACTTTGCATTGCCCTTGGTATAATATTATAGCCCCTAAGGATAGAATAAGATAGAAGAAAAATTTCTGTTTGCTAGCAGTAGAACAAGAGCTCTTCCCCCCCCCCCCCTCTTAATCAATTGCCCTGTTGAATGAATGAGGTGTGAATGAGCAAGGCATGGAAGGCAGCACCTCCAGACAGCCTCAACTGTTGGAGAGGGGCTGGGAGCCAGACCCAAGAACAATAAAACGTGTCAAGTGGGCTCATTAAAGACAAGCAGACATACCGACGGCCTGGGGGGTTAGAAGCGAGCACCTTCTTTTGGAAACACCCTCTTTGCAGCATTGGGACAACACTCAAAAGAAAGCAGCACAAAGGACCAATGGACACAGACACAGAGTTTCAATCTGGTCTAGATTTGCATAAGAGAAAAGCTGCTATAAAAGTGAGGTGTCTTGCAGAGGACCCCGGGTCTCGTCTCGTCTTGTCAACATGGGAGCATCGATCCGGATCGGCAGAAGCCCGGCTCCACCCCCTCCCCCATCTAACTCACCTGGCCAGTGAAGTTAAGGGGAGCAACTAATTGGTAACAACAAGACGGAGTGTGTTTGTGTGTGTGTGTGTGTGTGTGTGAGTGTAATATATTATATGCATATAATACAGTGTTAATGAATACATGTATTACTAATAAATGTGGCGTTTTGTCTTATTCCCTCTGAAAAGATCCTGTGCGGTACTTTAAGTACAACACATGGATCCCTGCCCCACTCCCTCTCACCCTGGTGTCCCTCCTCTCCCCCCCAATGGATCCCCCGGGGCTCCTCCTCCCCCCTCCCTACAATGCATCCCCTGCCCCACTCACCTCCCCCCAGGGTTCCTCCCCCATGATGGATCCCTGCCCCCCCTGGAGTCCCTCCTCCCCCCCCGGAATGGATCCCTGCCCTACTCCCCTCCGCTCATCCATGCCCTGTCCCCCTTCCGCCGCTCCCACTATCTCCAGGGAAGGTCCCTGCCCCAGGCTCCGGCAGCCCGGCGGGCGCGGACTCACCATGAGGAGCCCCACGAGGAAGGCCATGGCGGCTGCCACGCCAATGCGCCGCTCCTCCACCCGGGCCAGCACCGCGCTGGTCGCGTTGGGCTCCAGGGGCCAGGGCACCAGCTGCTCCACCACGGAGCCCGTCATCAGGCTCACCACGGCAAAGGTGCCTGGGCAGGGGAAGGGGGAGACAGCCCCTGGGAGGCCTGCCCTCCTGCCCAGACAGCGCCACCTGCCCGCCCCCACCTCTGCCCCTCCAGTGCCCGCCCCATGCGCACATCCCCCCCCACTGTCTCTAGCCCCATCTCCCATGGATTTTCTGCCCCCCTGCATACCACCCCACAGACTCCCCCATGCCCCACACTCTGGGGAGGGCACAGCTGGGCAGCCACATGTTCCTAGCTTTGGGAGGGCACCAGCGGGGTGGGGCCCTGTTCAGCCCCTTGGTTGGTTATGGGGATCTCCACCCCGCTCCCCCACTGTCATGGGAACAGGCTGCTGGCACAGCGATGCCCGAGGAACCAGACCCCCCCCCATTTAACCCCGCCGAGCCCTGGGCATGGGTGGCTCACTCACCAGTAGAGACGTGGCGCCCGGTGCCAAAGAGCATGTAAAGGATGACAGGGAAGAAGGAGGTGTAGAGCCCGTAGACGGGGGCCACGGAGGCCAGGAGGGCGAAGGCCATGCCTGTGGGGACCCGAGACGGGCACAGGGGTGAGCTGGGGGCAGCCGAGACCATAACTGCCCCCCTGCTCTCCTAAGGGCTGAGCGGCATCGTCTCGGGGATCGCCCAGGGACGCTCCTACACCCCCGCCCAGAGACCCCGGCAAGAGGGCGAGATTTACAGACTGAGATGGGTCGGGGGGGGGTCAGAGAAGCCCCCTCAAACAGAAGTCTCCTGTTTCAGAGGGGAACTGAGGCCAGATCCAGTCAGCACCACAGGGTCCAGCCTGTCTATACCTTGCCCTTCTCCGTGGCTTTGTTACCACCACACCCAGGGGGAAACTGAGGCCCAGAGGGATGGAAGGACAGCAAGTCAGAGGCAGAACTGGGAATGGAACTCAGGACTCCTGGCTCCCAGCCCCCACTGATCTCACGCACCACACCCCACTGCCCTCCCAGAGCTGGGGAGAGAACCCAGGAGTCCTGGCTCCCAGTCCTTCTGTCCCAAGTCTAACCACTGCCCCAGGAGTGAACCCAGGAGTCCCGGCTCCGCTCGCTGTCTCTCCCGTCACCGTGCAAGTGGCTCCCGGCAGAGCTGCGCAGGGCGGCCCTACAGCCTCGGGGCTCCGCGGCCAGGACCGCTCCCAGAGCTGGGATCCGTCTCTCCACCGGCCGCCGCGCAGCCGGACCCCCGGCAGCTACCCGCCCTGGGGCGCCCGAGCCCGCGGGGAGATGCGGGACGCGGGACAGCTGGGGCGGGGGTAGAGCGTAGATCGGGTCCCCCCGGGGCTGGGGGGCAGGGGGAACGGGGGAGCCGGGGCTGGGGGGAGCTGCTCACCCTGTGGGATGTGCACGATCCCCACGGTGAGCCCGGCCAGCGCGTCCCCCAGCAGCCAGGACCCCGGCCGGTAGCCGGGCAGCCAGGCGGCGATGGGCAGCCGGCGCCGCAGGAGCCGCAGGGCGGCCGCCCCGGAGCAGCGGCAGCCCCGGGCCGCCCGGCGGGG
>NC_088812.1:14246386-14303258 GCF_011386835.1 Chrysemys picta bellii | reverse complement strand
CGGTGCCAATCCTTGGCTGCTCCAGCAATGCCAGGAAACAAGTCAGCAAAGCCAGTGCCCAGGTCTGCCTCCAGCTGGAACAGGCGGGCGTGAGGGGCACCGGCAGGGTTGGGGGGGGGGACCCAGCATTGTTCTCCGGCAGGGCTCCCTGCGCTTCTGCCTGCCCCTCCCCACCCCCTCCAACCTGTCTATCCTTCCTTCCTTCCAGCTGCCGGATCTGTGCTCAGAGGGGCCGGGGGACGAGATGCGGCCGGAGCACGGCCGCTCCGAGGCCCCTGCAGGGAACAGGGTGCCGCATGACGGGGACCCCCCCGAGCGGGCCAGCAGCACGGGCCCCCCGGAGCCCCACGGCGTGGACCAGTCCCCCAGACACCTACCCCTCAGAAGAAGGTGAGGCCAGCTCCGGTCCCCCTGCGCCTGTCTGCCCCCCAGGGCTCTGGGGCCTTGGCCGGGGGCTTGTACCTGGTGCTCAGAACCCCCCCAGCTGCGTCCCCGAGGCCGTGGCCGCCAGGAGCATGAATTAGCGCCCCCTGGACCCTGGCCTGACCCACACATGAGGGGCACTCAGGCCCCTTGGTTCGTGCAGCCCCAGCCGGCCAGTAAGGGGGTCGGCTGGTGCCAGTGGTTTTCATGCTATGGCTGCCCCTCCTCCACAGGTTGAGCTGAGCCCCCCCCCCCAATTCTTTCACCCGGGGTCACTGAATTTGTCAATCCTGCCCAGGGCCAGATGGGAGCCAGTGTCCCCTAAAGGGGAAAGGCCCCTTGCTCCATTCCCTGTGCCAGCCAGTCTCATTCAGCTGGTACATCCCAGCCCAGTGTGGGGCTGGCCCCACGGCTGCCTCATAGCCCCAGATGCCCTGGGAACAGCCCCGCAGCCCCGACCAGGCCAGTAACCGTCCCTTCCCGGTGCTGAGCTGTAAGGTGCGCGGTGCCCTCGGGCCGGTTGGCACAGACACCCGGGGGCATGGGTACGTGGCTCGCGTGGGGCTGGGGGGCCGCTGGGGTGTCTGAGAGACGACCCCCTGTGGTTTGTCTTGAAGGTTCTGTGGGGTGGGGCCCGCGCCGGAGGGTGAGGCGCATCCAGGGTCGTGCCCCACTTCCCTGCCCCCCTCCTCCCCCCGTGTCCCTCACCCCTAGCGGTGGCCCCTGAAATGGCAGAGCCGGTGCCAGGCTCTGGGCGGTGACTCAAGCGCTGGCTCCGGCCCCAGGCTGGGGGGCGACGGGCAGCAGATGGCACTGCGGTGCGGGCAGATGGATGGCTCCCCCCGCAGTGAACCTGGGGGGAGCCAGTGATTAATATTGGGGGGGGGGGCGATCCAGACAACACAAGCCTCTTGCTGTTTTTCCCCCGAGGGGGGTGTCCGATTGCACCTTTCAGCCCCCCTGCCTTGGGGCTCAGTCCTCCTTGCTCTGGGGCAAAGGAGTCACTCCCTCCCCCATCACCCCTGGGGTGGGGGGGTGATTTGGCCATAACGAGCTCCCCCCCACATCTCGGCTGTGGCCTCCTCACTGGAGGAGGGGGGCAGGCAGCTGCCAGGCCTTGGCGGGGGCACAAGCTGGCGCCCGCCCGGGACCCTCGGCTGCCCAGCACCAGGGGCAGGCGCTCCCCCGCTGCAGGCCTGCACCTCTGCAGTCTGGCTGCAGCCTGGGCTGGGAAGAGCCCCGAAGCCCAAGGGAGCGAGGGATGGAGGCAGGGAGAGGGGGAGGGATGGAGGGATGGAGGCGGGGAGGGATGGAGGGATGGAGAGGGGGGAGGGAAAGCGCAGGCTCCTCCTCGCTGGCAGCTCAGTTCAGCCCCAGCCCCAGCCCTGTTATTCCAGCGCTGAGCGTGCAGCGGGCAGGAGCCCTGGGCCCCCCGGCTCCGTGCCCCGATTCCCGCCGCCCGCTGCCCCCCCCCCGCTGCCCGGTCTATGGCTGGCATCTCTCGGGCAGCGGGCGCCGGTGCCCAGCGCGGCCGGGCAGCACCATGAAAGGGGGGCACCAGCAGGGCTGCTCCTGCCAACACTTGTTCCGCAAAGTCCTCGCCAAGTGCAGCTGCTGTGACGCCCGGGCGCGAGGTCAGTGACTCCCCTCCCCCAACGCCCCCCTTCCCCCCCGCACCGGGGCGCTGTCCCCTGTGGGCACCTCTCCGGGGTACGGCACAGCGGGTAGCAGCTGCCCACGGTGCAAGCCGGCTCAGCCTGCAGATGCCCCATGGCCTTGCCCCGTTGGCGCAGCGGGGCAGCGGGCGCACGGGGAGGGGGCAGGCGAAGTTTGGACCAAGAGGGACGGGCAGATTTAGAGCTGGGGGGTCCCGGGGGCATGGGGGGGGAAGGGGGACCGGTGCGTCGCTTAGAGTTAGGGGCTGGGTCCCGGGGTGGATTGGAGTCTCCATGGTGGGAGCGTGTGGGTGGCCCAGGGTGTATCTGGGGGGGGAGACCCCACAGTCTGGGGGAGGGGAGCACATGCTGTGCCCGGGACTCCAACATCTGTCCTGGCCATTCACCGTCTGCCTGGAGGGGGGGGGGGTGCCCCGGCTCACCCGCAGCTCCACACTCGGCGCCGCGGCCCTGCCCTGTCCCCCAGCCTGAGGCCTTGCTGACCTGGTGGGAAGCGAACCCCCACTCTGGCCCCAGTGGCCATTGCTCAATTTCCCACTGCCTGCACTGGGGCTGCTGGGGGGGGTGGGGGGAGGCATTGGTCCCCCCAGGGTGGGGGCAGGGAGGGGACCCTCAGTCTGTGCACCCCAGGTTCTTACCCCCTTTGCCCCCTGCCCTCTGGGGCCCAGCGCCCCCTCGCCCTGCACCACAGCAGGAATTTGGCTCCTGCACCAGGACCAGGGATCTGCCCAGGGCTCGGGGTGGAGCCCTGTGTCCCCCTGAGCTCCACCACGGCCTGGAGCCCAGACTGCCCTGCAGTTCCAAGAAGGGCCAGTAGGGGGTGCCCTGTCCCAGCCGCTCAGTTGCACTGCGCTACCCATGTTGGGCTGAGGCTGGGGGTGAGGGTCCTGCAGCATCCCCACGCCCCCCCCCCCTCTTCTCCGGAAGGGTCCTTTCCTGTTCCATGATCCAACCTCTGGCACTTTTCTTCCGGGCCCCAGCGACGTGTCTGATGGGGGAGACCGTGTGACCCCCCCAGTCCCCCCACTGCAGGTTTGGGAGCGTGGGGCAGAGTAATAAAACTCCTGGGTCCCATTCCTGGCTCTGGGTCAAAAGGTGGGGGTGGGGTGGGACTGGGAGGCCAGGACTCCTGGGTTCTATCCCCAGGTCTGGGGGGGAGTGGGGGCTAGCGGGTTAGAGCAGTGGGGGCTGGGCGCCCAGGACTCCTGGGTTCTAGCCCCAGCTCTGGGGCCCACCCGGCTGGCCAGACCAACCCTTGCCTGGGGCCCACACTCTGTCTTGTCCCCACCCCCCAGATGCACCCAGTGGTGGTGTTCATGGCCCCCAGCCCAGGGGATCCTCTCGACAGCGCCCCCTGGCTGGCCAGACCAGCTGCCCCCCAGTGCCAGGACCTCTGCCCCTTCCCCGCAGGCCTGGATCACTGGCAGTGGCGGGGGGGATGTCCCAGTGCTAGGAATCACGGGGAGGGTTTCGGTGCCAGGGGGTGTCCTGGGTCGGTGTTGGGTGCAGGACAGGCTGTAGGGGTGCTGGGGACCCAGTGTGGGGGGAGGGGGCACCAGCCAGTGCCCGTCAGGGGGACATCCACGTCCCCTCGCCCCCAATACCCCACCGACCTCAACCCCCACCTGACGCCCCTCTCCCTCTGCAGACGGGCGACTGGCTGCGCCAAGCGGGGCTTTCACCTGCTTAATGGCAGAGAATTAAATGAGAGCAGAGAGGGGGCAGCTCTCAGCCCAGGACTCCTGGGTTCTATCCTTGACTCTGGGAGGGCAGTGGGGTCTAGTGGTCTAGAGCGGGGGTGGGGTTGGGGGCCAGGACTCCTGGGTTCTATCCCCAGCTCTGGAAGCGGGGTGGGGCTCTGCTCAGTGTATGGCTACCCTAACCCCCTGCCTGAGGCCCACACTTTGTCTTGTCCCACCCCCCAGATGCACCCAGCGCAGCAGACCCCTCCCCCATTCAGGCTTGAGGGTCCCCTCAGAAACCGGGCATGGAAATTCTCTTTTGTTACTGAGAATTCTCTCCCCCGCCCCCAGTCACAGCTGGTGTGTTATTGTAGGGTCTTCTTGGAGTTGCGTGGCTGTACCCAGACTGGTGTGTTATTGTAGGGTCTCCTCAGAGCGAGGCTTGCTATTGTCAGGGGATCATGAGCGCTGGGCTGTGCCTGCTACTTTATTATTGTAGGGTCTCTCTGCAGCGCTACAGCTGTAGACACTGGTTTGTTATTGTAGGGTCTCCCAGGAGCTCTGGACTGGGCAGACTGGGATCCGTTGTTGGTAGCTTGCTGGAGGGGCACAGGGCTGCAGGCTCTGCTCTGTTATTGTAGGGTCTCTCGCCAGATCAGGTTCTTATTGGCGGGTTGCTCCTGCTGGCATTGTTTGGCAGGAGTCCGACCCCTCCGTGGGGTGATGGGGGCTTGGTCAGCCGAGCGGCCCGGGGGGACGTGGTTGATGGCCAGGGACGGGGGCAGCCCTGGGGCAGGACCTAGGGTGGAGCTAGCCAGCGGCAGCCAAAGGTGACACAGTCCCCCCCCCCCCCCCCGCCCAGCTGCCCTCTTTGGCCTGGGGACCCCCCCTGGTCTCTCCGGTGCCACCCCCCCACCCTGAAATGGAGCTGTTATGCCCACAGACAATGCGAGCCCTGGCCAGACACCCCCCCCCTCACGCCTTGCTGGACAGCCCCCAGCTGCCCCCCCCGCCCCGGGTTTCCTTCCCCTCGCAGGGTTCCCCCTCCCAGCACAGGGCTGGGCTCCCAATGCCCGGGGAGGGCTCTGTGTGGGAGGGGTGAGCTGGGGGGGGCAGCACAGACAGCCCCGCCTCTCCCCCCCCCCCCACCCTGGCAAACCCGCCGAGTCAGCAGCAGTGTCCTGTTCCTCCCAAGCTCTGTGGCTGCCCGGTGCAGCAGGGCCTGGAGCCGCGGGTGGGGGCTGGCTGCCCGGGGTCCTCCCCCAGCTGATCTCCCTGTGTCCCCCCCAGCTGACAGCCCCCAGGCTCCTCCCCCAGCTCACTGGCTCCTCCCCCAGATGACCCCCACCCCACCCCCAGCTCCTCCCTCAGCTGCCGCCCCCCCAGCTCCTTGGCTCCTCCCCCAGCTGATCTCCCCAGGTCCCCCCCCCCCAGCTGGCTCCCCCTATCCCGAGTTCTCTGGTCTCTTGCCCCCCCTCCCTGGCCGATTCTCTTCCACCCAAGCAGATCGTATTGCCCCCTCCTCCCAAGCCCCCTGCCCGCCCGGGGCCTGCACCCGCCCAGGGCCTGCACCCCCCCGGCCCAGCCTGTTTATACAATAATAAAATCAACATTTTTTTGTCAGCCTCATTAAAATAAACAGAACGTAATGGGAAAAATGTTGGCAGGATCCCGGGATGGGCGGGGAAGGGGGGGAGAGTCCTGTACTTAACCCCCTGGCTGCTGCCTGGGAGCTCCTCCCCCAGAGACCGGCCCCAGTGTGGGGCAGGTCTTAGCGCCACCCCCTCCGCACCCCGCCTGCTGCCTGGAGTCCCCCCTTCACTACAGCAGCTCCCCCCCCCTGGAAGGGCAGCGAGGACCTGACTCCCCCTCCAGTATTTTCCCGTTGGAGGGTGTCTTCCCAGATTGCCCCCCAAAGGTCCCAAATGGCCCCTCATCACCCAGGGGTGCTGCAGAGGGGTGCCCTTCAGCACCCTCTGTTCTGAGCTCAGCCGTGTGCCCTGCTCATCCCTCTTTGGTTGCGGGGGGGGGGGGGGGGGCTAGGAGCTAGGACTCCTGGGTTCTATCCCTGGCTCTGGGAGGGGAGTGGGGTCTAGTGGTTAGAGCGGGGGGGAGGGCTGGGAGCCAGGACTCCTGGGTTCTCCGGGCTCCACCAGCAGGGGTTACTCAGCCCACAGGCCTGTCCCCGGGGCTCAGTAAATCCAGCCACACTGAGCGCTGCCCACCCTGGGGCATGGCTGGCCCCTGGTGCCAGGCCTGGGCATGTGGAGCCCCGGTGCCCAGTGCCAGCCCGGGCGCGGGAGGGCTGGGGAGACAGCGAACACAGCTGCCTTTGCTCGGCTCAGGGGCTTGGCCGCCGTCCCAGCCACGCTCCGCACCAGCCTCAGTCCCAGCTGCCGTCTCCCCCACAGCCGCCCAGCTCCCCCACCTCAGCCCTGGCACCGCCAGGCACCAGCACTGCCCTGGGGGACTTCCTAGGGCAAACTGGCCAGCGCAGGGATCCCCCACGTTACTGTCAGCGTCACGTGGCTCTGATCCGGGGCAAGGCACTGCCTGGCACAGGGAATGGGACATGGGGCCTTTCCCCTCTAGGGGGCACTGGCTCTGATCCGGCCCCCGGGCGAGGGCACTGCCTGGCACAGGGAATGGGACATGGGGCCCTTTCCCCTCTAGGGGGCGCTGGCTCTGATCCGGCCCCCGGGCGAGGGCACTGGAGGGCACAGGGAATGGGACACGGGGCCTTTCCCCTCTAGGGGGCGCTGGCTCTGATCCGGCCCCCGGGCGAGGGCACTGGAGGGCACAGGGAATGGGACATGGGGCCTTTCCCCTCTAGGGGGCGCTGGCTCTGATCCGGCCCCCGGGCGACGGCACTGGAGGGCACAGGGAATGGGACATGGGGCCTTTCCCCTCTAGGGGGCGCTGGCTCTGATCCGGCCCCCGGGCGAGGGCACTGCCTGGCACAGGGAATGGGACACGGGGCCTTTCCCCTCTAGGGGCGCTGGCTCTGATCCGGCCCCCGGGCGAGGGCACTGCCTGGCACAGGGAATGGGACATGGGGCCCTTTCCCCTCTAGGGGGCGCTGGCTCTGATCCGGCCCCCGGGCGAGGGCACTGCCTGGCACAGGGAATGGGACATGGGGCCTTTCCCCTCTAGGGGGCGCTGGCTCTGATCCGGCCCCCGGGCGAGGGCACTGGAGGGCACAGGGAATGGGACATGGGGCCTTTCCCCTCTAGGGGGCGCTGACTCTGATCCGGCCCCCGGGCGACGGCACTGCCTGGCACAGGGAATGGGACATGGGGCCTTTCCCCTCTAGGGGGCGCTGGCTCTGATCCAGCCCCTGGCCAAGGGCACTGCCTTGCTCAAGGGGGCAGGGAGTGGGGTACGGGCCTTTCCTCACTGGGGGGCACCAGTTCCAGCCCCCTCCATCTTGCTGCAGGCTCCCCAAATCCCATCTCTGGGCCCTGCCCCCCCCACTCCGCCCCCCCGCCCCTGGGTCGTTAGGAGCCTTTAAAAGAAAACGAAATGATAAAGAACCCCAACTCAAGTCACACAATCCCCGGCCCGGCCCGAGGCAGCGGGTGGAACAGGCCGGCTGCTCGCTGGCGCTGCCAAGAACCTCTCCGTGCACATCCCCTCCGCGGGCGCATGGCCCCTCCCCTGGCATACGGGGGGGGAGCGTGGGGGCAGGATGCTGATGCGTGGGGACAAACTCGGGGGGGCACCTCCTGATCCCCAGGGAGCGAGTAGGGGCTGCTGGGAGGACATCATGGGGGCATTGTGCCCTGCTGCCCCCCGCAGTCCCCTGGGCCTCCGTCCCCATGCCAGGGGCCGCCCTCCAGCTCAGGGGGGGAGGTGCCAGCTCGGGCAGGTGTCCGAGGAAGCCCCTCTCCTGGGGGGGCGGCACGTTCCCCTATCACTGTGCCCAGGCCCCTCCGCCTCGCCCCTGCTGGCACGGCCATGTGGGTGGGGCGGGGTGCCCATGACGGCGGCTTGACACGTCCCGGGCTCCTGACGCAGACAAGGTTATTTCGGGAGCAGGTGCAGTCTCGCTGCATGGGATTATCACCTCCCGCCAGGCGCTGGCCCAGCCCCCGCCGCCCCCCGCCTTGCCGGGCCCTGCCGGGGGGGGCCTTCCCTCCCCCTGTCCTGCCTGCTACAGGCTTTGCTGCTGACGGATAGCTGTGCTGAGAGCGGGCACCGTCAGGGTCAGTGCACCTGGCTGGGATGGCAGGGGAAGGATCTCCCTCGGGGGAGGATGGGGGAGTCCAGCGTGAGGGGTCGTTCCTTGCTTCTCGAACGCATGTCCCAGTTTCCCCCAAAGCAGATGGCAGGGGGCGCAGTTGGGAACCCAGGACTCGGACTCCTGGGTTCTCTCCCCAGCTCTGTTGTTTTGGGGAGGCGCCTCCCTTGCCGTCCCTCCCAGGAGATGGGGCTGGGATGAGGCTCCCCAGCTGGGTAAAGTGTGGGGTTCGAAATGGGCTGGAGGCGGGTGCCGATCCCAGGGCGTGTGTGTGTGTGGGGGGGGGATATGGGAGGGAGAGTTGTTTCCGGTGGGGGGAGGAATCGCAGCTGGAGCCGGGATCTTTGATGCAATCCTGCGTATGGACAAAGTCCTGTTTCCCCCGAGGCAGCAGGAATCAAACAGCGGGAGGCTGGTGCTTTGCTCCCATCCCAAGCCCCTCCCAGCCCGTGCTGTGCCCAAAAGCTCTCACGCTCTCCAGGCTGGTCTCAGGGCCATGTTCCTGTTCGTTTTCTGCTGCTTCTCTTCAGGTAGCCATAGCTCCATCCAAATGATCCCCAGCCCTCTGGGTTTGCATTCAGGCCCCCCTTGGAGGCCCCTCGCCCCCATAGCTCAGATTCCTGACTGGCTGGTGCTTTGGGTGGTGGCTCTTGTGGTTTTGCCTCTCTCGTGCTGTAAAGGAGCTTAATTGCTTCTCATGGTTATCTCGCATGTACTCCCTGGACCCGATTATCCAAAGAGCTCACTCTGCTGCCCTTTAGGCCCCGAACCCTGGGGCCCTGAGCACTGGGAGGTGAGCTCTTTGGAAGCCCTGCCCCCCTCCCCCCCCCCAGTTAGCAGGGCTCTGGACTGGGCTGGCGGGGAGGGCAGGGGGCTTTGCAGGGGGTCTGCAGGACAGAGAGGACGAGGCTGCAGCCGACGTGCCAGGGCCTGCCGGCGCCGGCTCCGTTCCGCAGCTGGAATTGTTTGGAATAGAAGGGATTAAATTTCTGAGCTGGGCTAAGTCCCAGCCGCCCCCCCCCCCCCTGCTGCCAGCACTCCCCACTGTGGGGATCAGGGATGGGGGCCTGGACACGTGGGCCTCTGTGTCGCCCCACTGTGCCGCAAACCCAGGGGCTAATGGTTTCAGCCGGGCTGCTCAAGGCCTGGGTCGTCCCTTCCCAGGCATTTTATCCCATGCTGCCAACTGGGCCCCTGAGAGACTTGGCTTCTCTCCTGGGCCTGGAAAGAAGCTGCCAGCCCTGCCCACCCACAGCAGCCCCCCCCTCTACGCCCCGCCTGGCACCCTCCCAAGCCACCCGGGGCATGACCCCCCAAACGCAATCTTCGCTCAGTGTGTGTGTGTCCCCGAGGATCCCCTCTGGACCCATGTGAGAGCCCCCACATGTCTGTGTGCTGTTCTCCTCCATGCCCGCTCAGGGAGCCCCTTGGCTCTCCACACCCCCCATGCCACACCCCATGGAGTCTCAAAAGTTTGGGGGAGACAAGACCCTGCACCCCCGGCTTCCTGCGATTCACCACGACTCTCAGCCAGCCAGTAAAACAGGTGGTTTATTTAGACGACAGGAACACAGTCCAAGATACGTCTTGCAGGTACAGACAACAGGACCCCTCAGCCGGGTCCAGCTTGGGGGGCCAGGGGAGGCCAGGAGGTCTGTCTGGGCTCCCCTCCGTTTCCCCAGCCAGCTCCAAACTGACTCTCCAGCCCCTCCTCTCCCTTTGTCTCTTCCCAGGCCAGGAGGCCACCTGATCCCTTTGTTCTCCAACACCTTCAGTTGGCATCTTTGCAGGGGAGGGGCCCAGGCCATCAGTGGCCAGGAGACAGGGTGTCGGCCATTCTCTGTGCAGACACCATCACACTGGCCCTCTAGGGCTCTGCAACAATCACCCCCCCCCCCCCCCCAGACACTTGAGAAGTGCATAGGGGAAACTGAGGCACCCACACAGCACTCAGAGAAAACGTTAACAGTCCCACTTGGTGTCACAGAGTATCCCCCCGGCCCACCTGGAGAGTCAGCCCTCGCTCCTCCAGAGCTTCTCCCCCATGCCAGGACCCTGCCCACCCTGTGCCTGCCCCCTTCCCACCCTGTGCCCACCCAGTGCCAGCCCCCTGCCCACCCTGTGCCTGCCCTGCTCTCTGACCCCTCAGCCTCTCTCCCGCAGAGTCCTACTCGGTGGCAGGCAGTGATGGCAGCATCTCGGCCTCGGTGGCCTCCATCCAGCCCCAGCCCTCGTCCGGCTCCGCGCCCAGCTCGCCCGGCTCCCGGCGCTCCGTCAGCACCCTCAAGAAGTGGCTGACCACCCCGGTGCGCAAGCTGAGCACCGGCAGCCTGGCCAAGGGCGAGCGGAAGCCGGAGGGTCGGCCCCGGCGCGGGGGCGAGGGCAGGCGGCACGGCCGGCAGGAGGAGAGGAAAAGCATCGACCTGGGGCAGCTGGGCAAGGCCGACGAGCCCCTCGCTGCCCTCCGGGAGCCCAAGGGCACGGTGAGAGCATTGCGGGTGGGGCTGGGCACTGCCAGGGGGGGGCTAGGTTCCTAGGGGCCGGGCACTGCCATGGGGGGCTGGGTTCCTGGGACTGGGCACTGCCATGGGGTGTTGGGTTCCCTGCGGCTTGGCACTGCCATGGGGGGCTGGGCACTGCCATGGGGGGCTGGGTTCCCAGGGACCGGGCACTGCCATGGGGGGGCTGGGTTCCCTGGGGCTTGGCACTCCCATGGGGGGCTGGGTTCCCTGGGGCCGGGCACTGCCATGGGGGGCTGGGTTCCTGGGACTGGGCACTGCCATGGGGCGTTGGGTTCCCTGCGGCTTGGCACTGCCATGGGGGGCTGGGCACTGCCATGGGGGGCTGGGTTCACAGGGACCGGGCACTGCCATGGGGGGCTGGGTTCCCTGGGGCTTGGCACTCCCATGGGGGGCTGGGTTCCTGGGACTGGGCACTGCCATGGGGCGTTGGGTTAACTGGGGCTTGGCACTGCCATGGGGGGCTGGGTTCCCGAGGGCCGGACACTGCCATGTGGGGGGACTGGGTTCCTGAGGGCCGGGCACTGCCATGGGGGGCTGGGTTCCCAGGGGCTGGGCATTGCCATGGGGGGCTGGGTTCCCTGGAGCTTGGCACTGCCATGGGGCGCTGGGTTCCCTGCGGCTTGACACTGCCATGGGGCGCTGGGTTCCCTGGGGCTTGGCACTGCCATGGGGGGCTGGATTCCCGGGGCTGGGCAATGCCATGGGGGGCTGGATTCCCGGGGCTGGGCACTGCCATGGGTGGGCTGTGTTCCCTGGGGCTTGGCACTGCCATGCGGGGCTGGGTTCCCTGGGGCTTGGCACTGCCATGCGGGGCTGGGTTCCCTGGGGCTTGGCACTGCCATGGAGGGCTGGGTTCCTGGGAACTGGGAACTCCCATGGGGGGCTGGATTCCCGGAGGCTGGGCACTGCCATGGGGGGGCTGGGTTCTCGGAGGCTGGTCACTGCCATGGGGGGCTGGGTTCCTGGGGGCCGAGCACTGCCATGGGGGGCTGGGTTCCGGGGGCCGGGCACTGCCATAGGGGGCTGGGTTCCCCGCGGGCTAGGCACTGCCATTGAGGGCTGGGTTCCCGGGGGCCGGGCACTGCCATGGGGGGCTGGGTTCCCGGGGGCCGGGCACTGCCATGGGGGGCTGGGTTCCCTGGGGCTTGGCACTCCCATGGGGGGCTGGGTTCCTGGGACTGGGCACTGCCATGGGGCGTTGGGTTAACTGGGGCTTGGCACTGCCATGGGGGGCTGGGTTCCCGAGGGCCGGACACTGCCATGTGGGGGGACTGGGTTCCTGAGAGCCGGGCACTGCCATGGGGGGCTGGGTTCCCAGGGGCTGGGCATTGCCATGGGGGGCTGGGTTCCCTGGAGCTTGGCACTGCCATGGGGCGCTGGGTTCCCTGCGGCTTGACACTGCCATGGGGCGCTGGGTTCCCTGGGGCTTGGCACTGCCATGGGGGGCTGGATTCCCGGGGCTGGGCAATGCCATGGGGGGCTGGATTCCCGGGGCTGGGCACTGCCATGGGTGGGCTGTGTTCCCTGGGGCTTGGCACTGCCATGCGGGGCTGGGTTCCCTGGGGCTTGGCACTGCCATGCGGGGCTGGGTTCCCTGGGGCTTGGCACTGCCATGGAGGGCTGGGTTCCTGGGAACTGGGAACTCCCATGGGGGGGCTGGATTCCCGGAGGCTGGGCACTGCCATGGGGGGGCTGGGTTCTCGGAGGCTGGTCACTGCCATGGGGGGCTGGGTTCCTGGGGGCCGAGCACTGCCATGGGGGGCTGGGTTCCCGGGGGCCGGGCACTGCCATAGGGGGCTGGGTTCCCGCGGGCTAGGCACTGCCATTGAGGGCTGGGTTCCCGGGGGCCGGGCACTGCCATGGGGGGCTGGGTTCCCGGGGGCCGGGCACTGCCATGGGGGGCTGGGTTCCCGCGGGCTGGGCACTGCCATGGGGGGCTGGGTTCCCGGGGGCCGGGCACTGCCATGGGGGCTGGGTTCCCGGGGGCCGGGCACTGCCATGGGGGGCTGGGTTCCCGGGGGCCGGGCACTGCCATGGGGGGCTGGGTTCCCGGGGGCCGGGCACTGCCATGGGGGGGCTGGGTTCCCGCGGGCTGGGCACTGCCATTGAGGGCTGGGTTCCCGCGGGCTAGGCACTGCCATGGGGGCTGGGTTCCCGGGGGCCGGGCACTGCCATGGGGGCTGGGTTCCCGGGGGCTGGGCACTGCCATGGGGGGCTGGGTTCCCGGGGGCCGGGCACTGCCATGGGGGGCTGGTTTCCCGGAGGCTGGGCACTGCCATGGGGGGCTGGGTTCCTGGGGGCTGGTCACTGCCATTGAGGGCTGGGTTCCCGGGGGCCGGGCACTGCCATTGAGGGCTGGGTTCCCGGGGGCCGGGCACTGCCATGGGGGGCTGGGTTCCCGGGGGCTGGGCACTGCCATGGGAGTGCTCTGGGTTAGCAGTTCCAGGGGTGGCATAGGGAGCTGGTGATGTGTCAGGACACACCCAGCGCCCGCAATCGGCCCCCTGATTTGGGCTGCCCCTGCCCTCTCGGGCCTTGAGGCTCTGGCTGGGAAAACAGCCTCATGAATTCAGTTTCCCCTGGAAAACAGGGGACCCGCCATGGGGGGCACCTGACGCCCTGAGGGAGAGTGAGGGCTGCGGGGGTTGGAGATCGGGGCAGGGGGTATAGACACCCCATCCTGCTCCAGAGCAAAGTGAGCCTCTGGAGCGCCCCCCCCCCCGCAGAGCTGCAGCCCTAGCCCCTGTCTGACCCCCCCCCCCCCACGGCGTGTTGCAGGAATCGGGCCCCTCGGGGGGCGAGCGGCTGCCGGGCCTGGCTCTGCTGTGCAGTCTGCTGGAGGGGGGCGCCGCAGAGGCAAACACACAGGTGAGGAGGGGGCATTGGGGCGGGCGCCGTGGGAGACACCCCCCCTTTTCCCCCTGGGCCCAGGTCATCCTCACTGCCCCTGGCTCTGCCCGGGTGCTGTGTTGGGGCTAGATGCCCCCTCCCAGCCCCAGATCCTGCCCCACCGGTACCAAGGGTAGCTGGGAGTTGGGGCACAGAGAAGCAGCGCCCTGGCCAGCCCCTGGGGGGGTTCGCTGTGGGGATTGACTCTGGTGGGGAGGTCCTTGGGGAATTTGACTCCCAGGAGTCCCGGTCCCTGGGGCGTTTAACCCTTGCAGGGCCTGACCCCGCCACTGGCTGGGACCCGGCAGGACTTCCCCACTACTGCACACGTTGGAGGGACCCACTCCAGCTAGCGGGGTCTGCCCGGGGCTGGGGGGGGCAGGAGCAGGGACTGGGAGCTCTGGGATGCTCCTGGGGGCGCGATGCCTGAGGCAGGTCTGCTGCAGCCCCCCCCCCCCCCCCCCGTGACTGTGCCCCGGCCCCCAAGCTATGGGATCTCGGTTCCCAGGGCATGCCATGCACGGCCTGCAGTTACCATGGAAACTGCATCTCTGGCCATTTGAGGTCCCTGAGATCCCAACCCACGTCTCCCCAAAGCAGAGGAGTCCCCTCGGCAACCCCCCCCGTGCAAACCCAGACACACCCCCCACACCCTGTGCACACGCAGACACGCCCCATGCACACCCAGACACTCCCCTCACACCCAGACACGCCCCATGCACACGCAGACACTCCCCCCACACCTTGTGCACACCCCAGACACTCCCCCCACACCCTGTGCACACCCAGACACTCCCCATGCACACCCTATGCACACGCTGACACGCCCCATGCACACCCCAGACACTCCCCTCACACCCTGTGCACACCCAGACACACCCCATGCACATCCTGTGCACACACAGACACGCCTCCCCACACCCATGCACACACACCCCTGCAGATGCAGACACACCCCATGCACACCCAGACACTCCCCTCACACCTTGTGCACACCCAGACACGCCTCACGCACACTCTGTGCACACAGACACGCCCCCCCACACCCATGCACACGCAGACACGCCTCATGCACACCCTGTGCACACGCAGACACACACACCCCGTGCACATGCAGACACGCCCCATGCACACCCTGTGCACACTCAGATACTCACCCCCAAACCCTGTGCACATGCAGACACACCCCATGCACACCCCTTTGCACAAACGCATGTGTCATGGAGTCCCCGGGCGATGCTCTGGAACTGCTCCCCACAAAGCCAGTCAGGACTCTGGGGAGCCTCCTCTCCCTCGGAGCAGACTGTCTTCAGGGCAAGAAGCTCACATGGCTTCACCTCCTGGGTCTCTCCTGGGAGCATTCAGCATGTGCCCCTCTGTGCGCTTCCCACAGCGAGTCCGCCCAGGCGGGGTCCTGGGGAAGCCAGAGGGTCCTGCACCCCCACTTCCCAGTCAGACGTGACTCTCAGCCAGCCAGTAAAACAGAGGTTTATTAGATGACAGGAACACGGTCTAAAACAGAGCTTGTAGGTCCAGAGAACGGGACCCCTCAGCCGGGTCCATTCTGGGGCCCAGCGAGGCAGACCCCCCGTCTACCCCCCCTTCCAGTCCCCAGCTAGCTCCAAACTCCCACCCCCGCCCAGCCCCTACTTCTCTGGGCTTTGTCTCTTTCCCGGGGCCAGGAGGTCACCTGATCTTTGTCTCCAACACCTTCAGTTGGCACCTTTGCAGAGGAGCGGCCCAGGCCATCAGTTGCCAGGAGACAGAGTGTCGGGCATTTATGTGCCCTGGCCCTTTGCTCTGCAGCAACCAGACACCCTTATCCCACCACCTAGATACTTAAGAACTGCATAGGGGAAACTGAGGAAAACATTAAGAACAGTCCCACTTCGTCACATCATGCACACACAGGCCCTGCACACACGCCATTGCACACACAGATGTGCCCCCATGTGCACACAGGTGCTCCAAGCAGACACACTCCTGTGCACTCGCTTTCACATGGGAGGTGCCCCCCGCCCCGTCCTGGCTCTCGGGGGAAGTGACTGGGGGGTTCAGCAACTGGGGTGCTGGGGGGAGGTGGTTGGAATTTTCCATGCCCCTCCCCCGAGGGCCCCTTCCAGGGCAGGCGCCAACTCATCTGTTGATGGGGGAGCTCTGCCCCTGACACACGGACCTGAGGTGCTGGGCCCCTGCCCCTGCTCCCCACGGGCCCCCACGCACCCCACCTGGCAGGGTCTCCCAGGGCTCTTTGCCCAGCAGCCTCGAGGCCCGTTGCCACTGCCCGGGTGGGAGTGGGCAGGGCTGCTCCATGCCCCTAACTGTGTCTCCCCTCCCCCTGGCAGGGCCCCAGCCCCCTTCAAATCCCCAGTGACCCCCAAGGCCTGGCCCCCCCTGAAGAGCTCCCCGGGCAACCCCCGGAAGAGATAACGAGTGAGGAGGAGAGAAAGAGTGCCTTAGAAAAGAGTATGTAAGTGGAGCCGCTGCGCCCGCGGGACAGGGCTGGGGGTGCCAGGGCTGGGGGTTCCTGGGGGGAGGTGCCAGGGAGCATGGATCGGGTTCCTGGATGAGAGTGCAAGGGGGCATGGATGGGGATTCCTGGGGGAGGTGCCAGGGGTCAGGGATGGGGGTTCCTGGGGGGAGGTACCAAGGGGTAGGGATGGGGGTTCCTGGAGGGAGGTGCCAGGGGTCAGGAACGGGGGTTCCTGGAGGGAGGTGCCAGGGGTAGGGACAGGGGTTCCTGGGTGGGGGGTGCCAGCGGGCAGGGGCAGGGCTGTGGGTGCCAGGGGCAGGGCTGGGGAGTCCTGGGGCGCTTGGAGCAGAGGCTGCGTCCCCAGCACTGCAGGGCTTTGCTAAGGACGGATCCTGGGGCTGGGGGCGACCTGGACCCTAGGTCCCTCCCCGGGATCGCTCTGGGCTTGAGCTGGGAGGGGGCCGAGGGCAGGACGGGGAGGATGGATGGGGGGGGTCTCACAAGGGGCTGCGTCCCCTCCCCGCTTTCAGATGTGGCCATTCCCTCCCGTGGGCAGGTTCGTCCTCACGGAGCTCGTGGAGACGGAGAAGATGTACGTGGAGGACCTGGGCCAGATAGTGGAGGTGTGAACCCCCCCAGAGCCCCTCTCCCCCAGACAGCCCCCAGGCTCCCCTCCCCCAACAGCCCCCTGCTCCCCTGGCTCCCCTCCCCAGACAGCCACCAGCCTAGGGACCCCTTCCCGGGCAGCACCCCCACCCCAGGGCCCCCTCCCCAAACAGCCAAAAGCCATAGGGCCCCCCTCCCTGGGCAGCCCCCCACAGCAAGCAGCAGGCCCAGTCCTAGAGCCCCCCAGGTAGCCCCCCCAGACCCCTCCCTCAGTCCTGAGCTCTGCCCCGGGAACACGGCCCCTCCCTGGGGTGAGTGGATGCTTCTCTCTTGGCCCAGTACCTCCCACCGGGGGCCTGCCCCCCCACACCGGGAACCCCGCTCCCCCTGCCCCAGTCTGGGCAGCAGCAGAGCCCCACTCCGTGTGCCCCCCCGGCGGCAGCTCCCTGCTAACCCACCCCTCCTGCCCCCAGGGCTACATGGCAACCATGCGTGCCCGGGGCGTGCCCGAGGACATGGAGGGCAAGGACAAGATCATCTTCGGGAACATCCACCAGATCTACGACTGGCACAAGGAGTGAGTCGGGGGATGGGACGCCCCCCCAGTCCCCCTCCCCCTGCGAGGATCCCAGGGACACCCCCCCCAACGCTTTGTCCTGGGGCTGGGTCTCCCTGTGCTGCCAGGGCCAGGCCGGCTGCCTCCCCCCCCCACGTATAGGTCAGGGGGGCACACAGATATACCCCTAAGAGATCTCTGCAGCGCCCCCCCTTCTGCCCGCTGCAGGGGGGTGCCCGGGCTCTGGCAGGATCAGGGAGACCAGGATCAGAGCCATCTGGTGCCCTGCTCTGCCCTCTCCCAGATGTGGACCCTTGTGGTGCGCCCATGCCAGGCCGCGCGCTGGGCCCCTGGCACACCCAGCTGCCTGGGGGGTTGGGGGGGGTGTGGGTCGGTGGGGGTCTGCCCCATGGTTCTCAGCCCTCTCTGCCCCCCCTCCCCCCCAGTTACTTCCTTAAAGAGCTGGAGAAATGTCTGCACAACCCGGACCTGCTGGCGCAGCTCTTTATAAAACACGTGAGTCCTGGGCGTCGCTGCATGTGCCCTGCCTCGCCAGCCTGCCCCTGGCCCCACCCCTGCCCTGCCTCCCCAGCCAGCCCCTGGCACCGCCCCCACCCTGCCCCCAGACCCCACCCCACCCCCAGCCCTGCCTCGCCAGCCTGCCCCTGGCCCCACCCCTGCCCTGCCTCGCCAGCCTGCCCCTGGCCCCACCCTGCCCTGCCTTGCCAGCCAGCCCTGGCACCGCCCCCACCCTGCCCCCAGGCCCCACCCCACCCCCAGCCCTGCCTCGCCAGCCTGCCCCTGGCCCCACCCCTGCCCTGCCTCGCCAGCCTGCCCCTGGCCCCACCCCTGCCCTGCCTTGCCAGCCAGCCCCTGGCACCGCCCCCACCCTGCCCCAGGCCCCACCCCACCCCCAGCCCTGCCTCGCCAGCCTGCCCCTGGCCCCACCCCTGCCCTGCCCCCACCCCTGCCTCGCCAGCCTGCCCCTGGCACTACTCTGCCCCCACCCTGCCCTGCCTTGCCAGCCAGCCCCTGGCACCGCCCCCGCCCTGCCCCCAGGCCACCCCACCCCACCCCCAGCCCTGCCTTGTCAGCCTGCCCCTGGCACCGCCCCACCCTGCCCCCAGGCCCTGCCTCACCCCCCACCCCTGCCTCGCCAGCCTGCCCCTGGCCCCACCCTGCCCTGCCTCGCCAGCCTGCCCCTGGCCCCACCCTGCCCTGCCTCCCCAGCCAGCCCCTGGCACCGCCCCCACCCTGCCCCCAGGCCCCACCCCAACCCCAGCCCTGCCTCGCCAGCCTGCCCCTGGCCCCACCCCTGCCCTGCCTCCCCAGCCAGCCCTTGGCACCGCCCCCACCCTGCCCCCAGGCCCCACCCCAACCCCAGCCCTGCCTCGCCAGCCTGCCCCTGGCCCCACCCTGCCCTGCCTCGCCAGCCTGCCCCTGGCCCCACCCCTGCCCTGCCTCCCCAGCCAGCCCCTGGCACCGCCCCCACCCTGCCCCCAGGCCCCACCCCACCCCCAGCCCTGCCTCGCCAGCCTGCCCCTGGCCCCACCCCTGCCCTGCCTTGCCAGCCAGCCCTGGCACCGCCCCCACCCTGCCCCAGGCCCCACCCCACCCCCAGCCCTGCCTCGCCAGCCTGCCCCTGGCCCCACCCCTGCCCTGCCTTGCCAGCCAGCCCCTGGCACCGCCCCCACCCTGCCCCCACCCCTGCCTCGCCAGCCTGCCCCTGGCACTGCTCTGCCCCCACCCTGCCCTGCCTTGCCAGCCAGCCCCTGGCACCGCCCCCGCCCTGCCCCCAGGCCACCCCACCCCACCCCCAGCCCTGCCTCGCCAGCCTGCCCCTGGCACCGCCCCCACCCTGCCCCCAGGCCCTGCCTCACCCCCCAGTCCTGCCTCGCTAGCCTGCCCCTGGCACCGCCCCCACCCTGCACCCAGGCCCTGCCTCACCCCCCACCCCTGCCTCGCCAGCCTGCCCCTGGCCCCGCCCCCACCCTGCCCCCAGGCCCCACCCCACCCCCACCCCTGCCTCGCCAGCCTGCCCCTGGCACTGCTCTGCCCCCACCCTGCCCTGCCTTGCCAGCCAGCCCCTGGCACCGCCCCCGCCCTGCCCCCAGGCCACCCCACCCCACCCCCAGCCCTGCCTCGCCAGCCTGCCCCTGGCACCGCCCCCACCCTGCCCCCAGGCCCTGCCTCACCCCCCAGTCCTGCCTCGCTAGCCTGCCCCTGGCACCGCCCCCACCCTGCACCCAGGCCCTGCCTCACCCCCCACCCCTGCCTCGCCAGCCTGCCCCTGGCCCCGCCCCCACCCTGCCCCCAGGCCCCACCCCACCCCCACCCCTGCCTCGCTAGCCTGCCCCTGGCACCGCCCCCACCCTGCACCCAGGCCCTGCCTCACCCCCCACCCCTGCCTCGCCAGCCTGCCCCTGGCCCCGCCCCCACCCTGCCCCCAGGCCCCACCCCACCCCCAGCCCTGCCTCGCCAGCCTGCCCATGGTCCCGCCCCCACCCCCAGGCCCCACCCCACCACCAGCCCTGCCTCACCAGCCTGCCCCTGGCCCCCCCCTGCCCCCAGGTCCCACCATGCCACAAGGACCCCACCTCATCACACCCCAGGACTCTGCCCCGTGCAGGCCCTGCCCTCTCATGACTTGCTTACTCCACCCCACCCCTCCGCCTCGCTGTGCCGTGGGGCCCAGGTCCTGCCCTGTCACACCAAGGGAACCCCACCCACGCCACATGGCCTCTGCCCCTCCCACAGGTTTTGCCCCATCACGCCACAAGGACCCCGCCCCACCATGCCCCACCCCTCATACAGTGAGGGCCCCGCCCCTGATCTATGCTGCCCCCCTGCCTTCTCCCCCACATCTCGAGGGCCCCGCACCGTGGGGCTGGCTGCCATATGGTGCTGCACGGGCCCTGCCACCTCTCCTGTGGTCACGTAACTGCTGGGCATACCGCCTCCGCTGGGGGCTGCTGCAGGTCCCAGCGGGCATCAGCCACCCCCCTGCGAGGATAGACGCGGGAGCATGTTCCAGCGTGTATTAGCATGTGGTCGCATGGGCTGGCACGTGTTGGGGGCTGTGCGCATGTGTGGGGCATGTTGTGGCGTGTGCAGGCGTGTGCCTGGGAGCATTGTCACCTGCCCCCTGTTCCCTTCCAGGAGCGCCGTTTGCACATGTACGTCGTTTACTGCCAGAACAAACCCAAATCGGAGCACATTGTCTCTGAGTACATCGACTCCTATTTTGAGGTGAGGGGACCCCAGCTTCCCCATCCGGCCCCTCTATGACCCCCCCCCGAGCTGGGACTCTGGTTACCCCCATCCGACCCCCCCCAGTCCCCAACTCGCCCTCTGCAACCTGCCCCATCCGACCCCCGCCTCTCTCCCCAGTTCCCCCGTCTGACTCCCCTCTTGCTGTCCTGCCTCACCCCTTCCAAGCCCCCCACCCTCACTCCCCCAGCCAGGATCCCACCTCACTCCATCCAACCCCTCCTCGCTCCCCCAGCTGGGACCCCAGCTCAACCCATCCAACCCCCAACGCTCCCTGGCTCGTCTGACCCCCACACACACTTACTGCCCCAGCCAGAACCCCAGTTTGCCCCATCTGCCCCCCACCCTGGCTGGACCCTCCTGGAGGTGGGTGGGCCCGGGCCCGTGGGGAGCACGAGGGGGCTGATGTGCTGCCTCTGTTTCCCCAGGAGCTGAAGCAGGAGCTGGGCCACAGGCTGCAACTCAATGACCTGCTGATCAAGCCGGTGCAGAGGATCATGAAATACCAGCTGCTGCTCAAGGTGAGAAAGGTCTGCCAGGACCAGACGCGCTCCGCCCCAGAGCCAGCCGCCCACACCAGGCTGCTCAGGGCTGGGGACGCTCCACCCCAGAACCAGCCGCCCACACCCTGCTGCCCAGGGCTGGGGATGCGCTGCCCCAGAGCCAGCTGCCCACGCCGGGCTGCCCAGGGCTAGGGATGCTCCACCCCAGAGCCAGCCACCTATGCCGGGCTGCCCAGGGCTGGGGACTGTCACGGACTCACAGATCGTGTCCACTCTTGGCCCCGTGCGGTCCGTGGGGGGTGCCCCTTTTAGTGAGACAGCCCTTCTCGGGGGTCCACTCTCTCTCGGGGTCAGGCCCCTCCACCTCCTGGATCCGCACCTCTCGGAGCCCTAGCACACCTGTTTCTCGCCGTGGGCCCCCTCAGGGAGTCCACTCACTCTGGACCAAAGGGGTTGATGCCACCCTGTTCTCTAGACTGGAGTGACTCTCAGCCAGTGTAAAACAGGAGGGTTTATTGAGAGTTGAACACAGCACAGGAAACTCTCAGGGCCTCAGGCCTGGCCTCCCTCAGCCCAGCACACCCCAGTCTCTCTGCATCCAGGTGGGCTCTGCCTGCTCCCCCTCTCTAGCCCAGAGCCCCCCTACTCCCAGCTGGGCATCTGAGATCCCCGGCCCCAGGCCCCGCCTCTGTCCATTGGCTTCTCTCCAGGGAAACAGGGTCGTAAACCGGGGCCTCCTCTCCTCACTTCTGTCCTCTGGCTGGAACCGGCTGGTTAGGTCACTGGGTCCTCACTCTGCAGCCCATTGTCCGCCCACTGGCCAGAACCGGCTGCGTCTCCTCAGCTGGGCCTCTGGGTCACCAGGTCACCGGTCACTGGGGTATCCATCCTCCTGGCAATCGGCTGGGTCACCACGTCCTCTCTCCCGTCCTCTGCAAAACAAACTCCCTCTCCCCTCACCTCGTTAAACCAGTAACACCCAGGGAAACTGAGTCCCACCCCCTCCGCATGCAAACCATTGAAACTCCACAGAAAACAAGAAAACCCCCCACTTCGTCACAGGGACGCTCCGCCCCAGAGCCAGCCGCCCATGCCAGGCTGCCCATTTCCAGGGGACATGAGCCATCTGCTTCTTCCTCCTGCCCTGTCCATGTTCGGAGGGATGCCATCTGCTTGGGGGTTAATTGGGGCCATTGCCAGCCCCTTGGGGGGGTCATGGCACCCCCTTTTCCATCCCTCAGTCCTGTTTTCTCTTGCGTCCCAGGATTTCCTGAAGTACTACAGCAAGGCCGGGATGGACACGGAGCAGCTGGAGGTAGGGCCGGCGAGAGCTGGGAGCGGGGGGGCACCCGGCCCACAAGCCTCTGCCCAGGGCAAGGCCCCACTGGGCTGGGGGTCGCCTGAAAATGCACCATCCCAGTTCTGTAGCATTGTCGGGGGAATTGGGCAGAGTTTCCATGGGGACAAAGTGAGGTTGCCAGGGGGCAGCAGGCAGCATTTCCATGGGAACCGGGGGACCACGGGCAGCATCTCCATGGGGACCAGGAGGGCAGTGGGCAGCTTTTACGTGGGGACCGGAAAGGGCACGGGGCAGTGTCTCTGTGGGGACCGGAGGGGGCAAGGGGCAACGTCTCCGTGGGGACCGTAGGGGGCAAGAGGCAGCGTCTCCGTGGGGACCGGAGGGGGCGCGGGGCAGTGTCTCTGTGGGGACCGGAGGGGGCGCGGGGCAGCGTCTCTGTGGGGACCGGAGGGGGCAAGGGGCAGAGTCTCCGTGGAGACCGTAGGGGGCAAGAGGCAGCATCTCCGTGGGGACCGGAGGGGGCAAGAGGCAGCATCTCCGTGGGGACCGGAGGGGGGCACGGGGCAGCGTCTCCATGGGGACCAGAGCGGGTGTTTGCCAGGGAGGTTCATCCTGGGGTTGGTTCAGTTCCCATTGGGAAAATGAAAGCAACTGGGTCATTACATGGCCAGTGGGGGGGGGGGGGGCGAGTCTGGGGATAACCCACCCAACTCTGCCAGTGCCCCTCACTCCTGACTTGCAGCCCCAAGTATCTGCAGCTCCTGCCCCCCAGGGCGCACGGGGCCCAGGGCCTCCCCCCGGCTCTCACGCCCCCTTGCCTCACAGAAAGCCGTGGAGGTGATGTGCTTCGTGCCCAAGCGCTGCAACGACATGATGAACGTGGGGCGGCTGCAGGGCTTCGAGGTAGGAGTTGGGGGGGCTCCAATCAACCCCCGTCTCCCCCCCCACGCGTAGGCCCTGTGCTGGGGCAGCCTTTGCTCCCGCCGCAGGGGGATGGAGTAGGCTCTGCTATCAGCCTGCCATGGCCCCCCCTGGGGCACTCGAGGACCCGGGGATGTGGGGGGGGGATTAGGGGGTCTGTGCCCACTGGGGGGGGGTTGAGGGGTCCATGTCCCTGTGGGGTGTTGGGGGGGGGGCATGGCTCTTTGCCCATATTCCAGGGTGCCGAGCCGGTTCCTGTCTGCGTTCTGCCCTCTCGCCTGTTCGCCGAGCGGCCACCAAGGGGCACCGATTTCCCCCAAGGATTCCCTGGAACTGGGATCCGAACCTGAGCACCCCAGTGGGTCCTGTGGGGCCGGGGCTGTCCCCTGATTGGCCAGATGGAGTGGGTACTGATGGGGGGCTGGGGCGTGGTCAGGTGGGGGCGCTGGCCGGGTGGGTTAGGTGTTGGTGGGGCGCAGGGGGGTGACAGGAAGTTGGGGGTGCTGGGGTAGGGGTGCTTTTGGCCCCCAGGTGACCCCTCCCACCCCCCCAGGGCAAGCTGACGGCGCAGGGGAAGCTGCTGCAGCAGGACACCTTCTGGGTGACGGAGCAGGACGGCGGGTTCCTGCCGCGCTGCAGGGAGCGACGCGTCTTCCTCTTCGAGCAGCTCGTCATCCTCAGCGAGCCGCTGGAGCGGCGCAAGGCCTTCGCCACGCCCGCCTACCTCTTCAAGAGCAGCATCAAGGTACGGCCGGGAGCCCCGCCTCCAGCCAGGGAGCCCCGCCCCCACCTCTAGCGGGCCCCGCCCCTGGCAAGCCCAGCCCCCACCTCTAGCGGGTCACACTCACCCATGGAGCCCCGCCCCTGGCAGGCCCCGCCCAACCTCTAATTGGCCACACCCATCCATGGAACTCTGCCCCTGGCAGGCCCCGCCCCACCTCTAGCAGGCCACACCCACCCATGGAGCTCCGCCCCTGGCTGGCCCTGCCCCCATCCATGGAGCCCCACCTCTGGCAAGCCACGGCCCCACCAGGGAGCCCTGCCTTTATCAGACCTTGCCCATGCCAGAAGCCCAGCTCCCACCAGGGAGCCTCACCCCTAGCAGGCCTCACCCCATCCTAGCCTCAGGAAGCTCCGCCCACCCAGGCAAGTCCCGCCTCTCAGAGGAGCCTCCTACCCCCTTTGGTGAGACCCAAATGGTTGGAAGCTGATGCCCAGCTCAAACCCTGGGGGCATCTTGCAGGGCAGGACCCACGGCCTGCCCGACCTGTCCCCCAACACACACACAGCAAAGGGGGCAAAATGGGGTTCGCAGGCACCTTTCCCAGGGGCAACGGCCAAAGGGAGCGGGAAGTGAGGGGCTGGGACCTCATGTGCTGTGACCCCTGCAGCCCCCTGCCACTGCACCGTCCCTGCCCTGTGACCCACGCCTGGGGGTCGCTCCCCGCCACTGCACCGTCCCCGTGCTGTGACCCACGCCTGGGGGTCGCTCCCCGCCACTGCACCATCCCCGTGCTGTGACCCACGCCTGGGGGTCGCTCCCCACCACTGCCCCCTCCCCACCCTGTGACCCACACCTGGGGGTCGCTCCCCGCCACTGCACCGTCCCCGCCCTGTGACCCACGCCTGGGGGTCGCTCCCCGCCACTGCACCATCCCCGTGCTGTGACCCACGCCTGGGGGTCACTCCCCGCCACTGCACCATCCCCGTGCTGTGACCCACGCCTGGGGGTCGCTCCCCACCACTGCCCCCTCCCCACCCTGTGACCCATACCTGGGGGTCGCTCCCCGCCACTGCCCCCTCCCCGCCCTGTGACCCACGCCTGGGGGTCGCTCCCCGCCACTGCCAACTCCCCGCCCTGTGACCCACGCCTGGGGGTCGCTCCCCGCCACTGCCCCCTCCCCACCCTGTGACTCACGCCTGGGTGTCGCTCCCCGCCACTGCACCGTCCCCGCCCTGTGACCCACGCCTGGGGGTCGCTCCCCGCCACTGCACCGTCCCCGCCCTGTGACCCACGCCTGGGGGTCGCTCCCCGCCACTGCACTGTCCTCGCCCGGTGACCCACGCCTGGGGGTCGCTCCCCACCACTGCCCCCTCCCCACCCTGTGACTCACGCCTGGGGGACGCTCCCCGCCACTGCACCGTCCCCGCCCTGTGACCCACGCCTGGGGGTCGCTCCCTGCCACTGCACCCTCCCCGCCCTGTGACCCACACCTGGGGGTCGCTCCCCGCCACTGCACCCTCCCCGCCCTGTGACCCACGCCTGGGGATCGCTCCCCGCCACTAAACCGTCCCCTCCCTGTGACCCACGCCTGGGGATCACTCCCCGCCACTGCCCCCTCCCTGTGACCCACGCCTGGGGGTCGCTCCCCGCCACTTAGGGTGACCAGACAGCAAGTGGGAAAAATCGGGACAGCAGGTGGGGGGTAATAGGAGCCTATAGAAGAAAAAGACCCAAAAATCGGGACTGTCCCTATAAAATCGGGACATCTGGTCACCCTACCGCCACTGCACCCTCCCAGCCCTGTGACCCACACCTGGGGGTTGCTCCCCACCACTGCCCCCTCCCCGCCCTGTGACCCACGCCTGGGAGCCCTCCTGCCCCTCTACACCAGGGGGACTTGGACCAGAGCCAGGGTACCCTCGAGGGGAACTGAGCGCCCCCGGCTGTGCCTCCACCTGCCCGCTCCAGTGTGGGCCCCAGGCCCTGGGGGAGGGGGCAGCCGGTGGCGGGGGGCTGGGCCGGCTCCCCTCTTAGGCTGGGCTCCCTGCGGCAGGTCAGCTGCCTGGGGCTGGAGGAGGGCGTGGAGAACGACCCCTGCAAGTTCGCCCTGACGTCGCGGGGCGCCGACCGCAGCAGCGTCCGCTACGTGCTCCAGGCCGCGGCCCCCGAGATCGCCCGGGCCTGGGCGGCCGACATCAGCCACATCCTGGAGACCCAGCGCGACTTCCTCAATGGTAGGTGCCCCCCACTCCTCCACCGGGGCTGCCCCGGCCCCTCCCCCGGCCCTCGGCTGCCCCGCCCACAGCCCCGCCCCTGGGATGTCCCGCCCACAGGCTGCCCCGCCCACAGCCCCACCCCGGGATGCCCCGCCTACAGGCTGCCCTGTCCACAGCCCCGCCCCTGGGATGTCCCGCCCACAGCTCCGCCTACAGGCTGCCCTGTCCACAGCCCCGCCCCTGGGGTGTCCCGCCCACAGGCTGCTCTAGCCCCCCTCAGACCTCCAGGTTGCCCTAGCCCCCTCCCCTTGGGTGCACTTTCCCCCCTCCCCCCTTATCTGTCCTACCTATGGCCCGGCAGGGTGAGAGGTTCCCAGAATGGTCAGGGGAGGGGAGCTGTCCCCCAGGCGTGTGCGGCCCGTGCGCCGTGTGAGCGTGCATGTGGCTCTGTGCAGCGTGTGACACACGTGCTGCCCCGTGTGGTTCCCCCCCACAGCGCTGCAGTCGCCCATCGAGTACCAGCGGCGGGAGAGCAAGTCCCACAGCCTGGGCTGGGCGGGGGCCCCGCGGGCATCGCCACCCAGCGGCCCAATGCGTCCCCACTCCTCCGCCTCCATGGACAGGAACATGGGGCCCGGCCTCCGGGCCTACAACTCCTCCCTGCCCTCCATCTACCTGCCCAGCAGCCACCCACCGCCCACTGAGGTACTGGGGGGATTGGTGTGCGGGGGGCAGGGACTGGGGGGCCAGCTGAGGTAGGGGGCAGGGATTGAAGTTGGAGTCTGGGGGCCAGTTGAGGTAGGGGGTGGGGGGCAGGGACTGAGGTCGGGGTCTGGGGGCCAGCTGAGGTAGGGGGCGGGGGGCAGGGACTGAAGTCGGGGTCTGGGGAGCCCAGCCTTGGGGAAGCCCCTTCCCTGAGCCAGGACGCCTGGGTCCACTTCTCCTCGCGCTTCCCTTGCAGCCCGCCCGCAGCCAGAGCTCCCCCGCGCCCAGGACGGCCTCCCCGGCCCATGTTTGCCTCGACTTCCCCGGGGGCCCCCAGCCAGGCGAGCCCCCCCCTGGGGTGAGTGATGGGAACAGATCAATAAGGGCCATGCAGCTTCCAGGGCTGGAACTGGGGGGTGGGGAGCAGGTGTGGGGGGGCTGGGGCAATGGGGGCTCGCCGGGGAACGTCTCTTCTGCTCCTGCTTTGCAATAGGGTCCCGCTGGGCCCTGCCGGTTCCCCTCAATCCTGAACCACAACCCCTTGCCAACCCAGCCCTAGGCTCCCCCGCAGCTCAGCCAGTGCCCCCCAATTCCGACCCGCAGCCCCTGCTAGCCCAGCCCTGGGCTCCCCCTGAGCTCAGCTGATGCCCCCCAATCCCAACCCGCTGCCCCCCGAGCCCCGTATCTGCAGTGGTTCCCGTCCGCTGGGGGTTTGTGGTCGGCTCTTGTGAGTTCGGGGCTGAGGCCTGGTGGTGCTGGGGGGGGGGAACCGCAGGTTCTGGGGAGCAGGGGCCAGCGCTCCCCAGCTTTGGGGCAGGCAGAGGAGTCTGGCTGGGGGTGGGGTGCTGACTCTGGCTGCGTTTGTCCCTGGCAGGTCCTGAGGGGGGCAGGCTGCCCGCTCCGCGAGCCGGGCTCCGACACCCCCAGCGCCCGGCTTGCCAAACTCGACGAAGACGAGCTGTGACCCACCCCCTCACTGTGGACTCTGGAGGCTGTTGCCCCCTCGCAACCCAGGCAGTGACCCGCGAGGAACGGCTGGGGCCCCCCTCGGAGACTGGAGTGAAGCCGGGGAGACCTGGAGCCCCACACCCCACGCTGCCCCCCCTGGGAGGAGGGGCAGCCAGGCAGGGACCATGGACGTGACCTTGAGCATCTTCCTTTTGGCCAAGGACCCTCATGCTGAGGGGGGCACGGGGGTCTTCCCCTCCCCCACCCAGGACCCGTCAGTGCATGGAGCTGCGATGGGGCTGGGCAGTGGGGTGCTGGGGAGGGGGCAAATGGGGCTCTGGACAGATGGGAAGGGTGCCTCGGCCCCCGCCTGGGAGCTGGGTTGGACCCAGCCAGACCCCGACCCCGTCGCCCTGACCCCCAGCTGCGGCCCCCACTTCCCCCTGCTTTGTGGCAGGGATGTGTGTGTGGGGGTGTTCCCAGACATCCCATCCTTGCTCCCGGGGGACTTTTAGCAGCCCCACGCTGTCAGGGCCCTTCCCTTCCCACCCCCCATCTCTGGCCCCAGAGATTGCAACATGGCCGCCCCCCAACCCTCTAGCCTGGCCCAGCCGCCCAGCCCAAAGGCGGCTTCTCTCCCAGGCTTCACCTTTCCCCATGGGAATCAGGCCCCCTTTCTGGACCAGGGAATGCAATGCGGGGCCCCCCTGGGCCCGCCCCCCAGGGACCTCGCCCCCCCGGGCCCGCAGGCCCCTGTATATGCATGCTGCCGGGCCCCGGGCAGGGAAATTATTTTGTTTAATAATAAAGATTTTGGTTTATCAAATGGGGAAAAACTGACTGAGCTCGGAGCCCCACCTCACTCACGGCCTCTAGGGGGTGACAGCACCTCCTGTGCTCCTGGGGGGGCAGCTCCCCGCCCCCGCTCCCATCCGTAGGAGCCTGGTCCTGTGTAGGGCTCGCGCTTGTGTGGGGCAGGCCCATTTCTGGGGCATGGGCTCTGCTGCCAGGGGCAGCGCCATGGGGCTCCCCGGGACCCCCCGGGGCCCAGGGCATGGGGGCAGCACCTCCTCATGCTGCTGACACCCCTGGCAGGCTCAGGCCCGGCCCCAGAGGTGGGGGGCAGCGGGGCGCCCCAGCCAAGGCTGTGAGGTGGGGCCCCGCTTTTGCCAGAGAGAAGCAGCAGGAGGGGCCCCCGAAGCCCCACGGACTGTGCCTACAGCCCCATCCTGCACTCACAGCCACTAGCTTGGAGGGTGTTGACTAGTGGGGGGGTGCAGGTTGGGGGTATGGGGTGGGGGCTGTGGGTTGAGTGAGGGACATGGGTGGGGGGCTTTCCTGTTTATGGCCATGGGGGGAGGGGGGCATTCAGACAGATCAGATCTCAGAGCCAGTTCCCCCTCCTGCAGGGGATGGGGGAGTGTTTACCCACCTGCTGGCTCTGCCCCCCTCCCACTCCACAGCTCCCCCAGGAATGAGCCCCCCTCGAGGGATTCCTGGATCCCCCCCACAAAAAATGTGCTCCCTGAAACAGCCCTCCCTGCTGTGGGCCCAAAGTGGGGGGATCTGCTCTGCCATTGCCCCCCAGAACCCCATGTCGGCTCAGCACCTTGTCCCCCCAAAGGTGCAGGTGGGGTGGGAGCGGGGGGATCACGGGGGCTCAGCCCCTCACCAGTGCAGCCCCCCCCCAAGAGGTGGCCACATTCTGGTGGTGCCTCACAGCGCCCCAGGGTTGCCCCTGTTCTCTGGGCGGCAACCCCCATCTCAGCTGGGTCGGGGTCCCCCCCGCTCCCTCCCACCGGGGCCCTAGAGACTGGACCAACCAGAGTGGCAGGGGCGGTGTCAGGCGTTTAATGGGTGTCAAGCGCTGTACATGGGGCAGGGGGCGCAGTCTGGCCCCCTGGAGCCGGCCCCCCCGCCATGCCAGTGTCAGAAGCGTGTGTGTGACCTCACGCGCTGTGATGTCACAGTGACTGCGCGGGCGCCCGCGGGGGAAGGGGGATTTGACAGCTGCCCCCATGTTCACTGTGGGGTCCAGGTGTCAGGCCCCCCCCCAGGACAGGGGGGGTCTCAGTGCCCTGTGTTTAGTTCTAGCCACTTCCAACCTCCCCTGCCCCCCAGGACTGGCTGCTCCATTGTTCCTGCTGAAGATAAATGAGGGAGGAGGCCCGGGGCGGGGGGTCCCCACACACCCCTGGGTCACAAGGACTGGCTTTTCCAGAGGGAACGCGCTGTGCAAATTTGAGACTCCTGGGGGGCGTCTCCGCAGTCAGGCGCTCTGGGGGGGCATCTCCGCAGGTGGCTGGGGGCACTCTGGGGGAGGCATCTCCACGAGTGTCCGGGGTGCTCCGGGGGTGGCGTCTCCGCAGGTATCTGGGGGCACGTCTCTGTGTGTGGCCGGGGTGGTTCGGGGGGGGCATCTCTGTGGGTGGCCAGGGTGCTCTGGGGGGGGGCGTCTCTGCAGATGTCCGGGTGCTTGGGTGTGTGTGTGTGTCTTCGACCCAAAGCTTTCCCAAGGCGATGTTTTCTGTCGGGAAATGCCAAACTCCAAACGTCTCACGGCTTCTGTCTCAAAGTTTCCGGTGGAGAGGGATGGCCCTGGCTGTGCCGCAGGCCGCCCGGGGAAAACCTGCCCGGCACCGTGGAGACGCTAGGGTCCACCCTGGAGGAACCAAGCGCTTTGGGCCACGTGATCAGGGCCACGTGGGATATTTCGAACATTCCCAGTTGGCCTGAGCGGCCAGATTTGGGACCTTTCCCGCAGATCCCAGGCTGGACCTGCTCTGCCTCGGCCGTGTGTCTCCAGGTGCGTGCGCACAACGTGGAGTCTTTGTATGTGGGACCAGAAGCGTGTGCCTCAGTTTCCCTCCCCCCCCCCGCAGGTCTGTCCCCAATAGCAGCCGCGCCGGCCCTCCCCGTGCCCCCCCCACCGTCCGCCGCCCCCTCACTCCTGCTTGATGGCGCCCAACTGGGCCCCGCCGCCCTTGACCCGCTTGCCCTGATGGGTCTTGATGTGCTTGGCCAGGTGGTCGCTGCGCATGAAACGCTTCCCGCAGCCCTGGCACCCGAAGCGCTTCTCGCCCGTGTGAGTCCGCAGGTGACGCTGCAGCTCGTCCGAGCGGGTGAAGCTCTTCCCGCAGTACAGCCAGGTGCAGACGAAGGGGCGCTCGCCCGCGTGCCAGCGCAGGTGGGCCTTCAGGTGGGACGTCTTGCCGTAGACCTTCCCGCAGCCCGGCAAGTGGCACAGGTGCTGTTTCTTCTTGCCTGGTTCCTCGGCGCCCGCCTGGCAGTTGGGGCACTTGCAGCGGCGGCAGCGCCGGGCCGGGCCCAGCAGCCCCTTTGGGGAGCCGTGTAGCAGGGCTGGGAGCGGGGGCTGTGGCCCCAGCATCAGGGGCCGGCTCAGGTGGAAGGCAGGCAGGTTGCCCGGGGTGGGCTGCTGCAGGCTCCACCAGGGGGCATCTTCCGCATGACCCGCTGGGGCATTGGGGGGGCCGGGGCCCAGGGGCCGGGGGGCCATGCCGCCAGAGCTCTCCAAGAAGCTGGGGAAGTCCTGAGCCTCAGGGAAGTGGTAGGAAGAGCCGGGCAGCCCCTGGGGAGCCAGGACCTTGACCGGCGACAGCTCGAAGGAGTAGGTGTGCTCGGCCGGTGGGGTCAGGGGAGAGCCCGGGGCGACGTGCCCGGGGTACTGCGCCTTGGGCAGCCCAAAGGCCATGGCGTGGGCACTCAGCCCGGAGCCGGCTGGCACCTCGTTGCTCCAGCGTTGAAACATCCCAGCAGGGCCGGCTGCCGGGGCAAAGTCCGCAGAGGAGGGTCCCGCAGCCGCTGCCAGGAACGCCAAGGAGGGGTGGTGGGGAGCAGC
This sequence comes from Chrysemys picta bellii, assembly GCF_011386835.1. Classification (NCBI taxonomy): domain Eukaryota; kingdom Metazoa; phylum Chordata; order Testudines; family Emydidae; genus Chrysemys; species Chrysemys picta. The sequence continues at coordinate 14,271,745 of NC_088812.1, read as the reverse complement.
TCGCTCGGGGGAGGAGACGGGGGTCCTGTCCTGGGGCAGAGAGAGCCGGAGTCAGGCAGGGCCGGGCCTAGCAGTGAGAACAACCCCCCTCCCAGTACCACTCCCTGCAGCTTGCCCCCAGCCCCTGCATCTCCTCCCCCCCAAGCATCTTCCCCCCCCAGCCCGTGCATAACCTGCCCCCCCCAGCCTGAGCATCACCCCCAGCCCCTGCATCACCTGCCCCCCCAGCCTGAGCATCTTCACCCCCCAGCCCTGCATCACCTGCCCCCCCCAGCTTGAGCATCTTCCCACCCCCTGCACCAGAGGGTCACCCCCCAGCCCCTATGTCACCTGACTGCCCCCCCGCCACAGCAACCCTCTCCTCTGCCAGAGCATCACCCACCTGCCTTCCCATCACAACATCACACCCCCCCAGCCACCGTGCCTCCGGCCCCCCAAGCTGCACCATCACCCACCTGGAGCACCCCCCTCCCCAGCTCCACAAGTCCTGCCTCTAGGGGGTGCCCAGGGCCCCACAGAACAGAACTGCACCCCCCAGCCCGAGGTGCTCATTAGCCTCTGATGCGAATGGCCCCCATTTGTGCCCGGGCACCAGCTCCCCCAGCAGGACTGACCCACCCCAAACCCAGCCGGCTCCTGCCCTTCCCAGCCTCCTGCCTGGCAGCAGGTCAGCGGGCGCAGGAGAGAGCCAGGGTGGGGGCGGGAGGCTGGATGCGGTTCCTGGGTGACCCCCCCCCCCCCCGGGGAACGCTGGGCACACCTCAGGGCACCACTCAGACTTGGGAGCCCCATAGACTTGCCTGAGTGGAGTTCTGGGTTGGGAGCTGCGGGTCTGGAGGTGCAAACTCCTCTTCCTGCCCTGGCAGCTGTGGGTGTGCCCTGCCCAGGGTGGGTCAGGCCTCGGGGGTGAGGCTTCCCCCCCATTGGTGGGAATAGATCCCAGTCTATTATACCGTCCCGGTGCCCAGCGTCCGGGCTCACAGCTTGGCGCAGGGCACAGCCCCCAACTCCTGCGCCCTAAGTGATGCCAAGCAGGTCACCTCTGTCTGTGTCTCTGGCAGCCCCTGGGGTGACTAGAAAGTTGAGGCGTTTGCAACGCTGGGTTATTAACCCAAGCCAGGATGGAGGACTGCCCAGCCCATCTGCACGGGGTGGCGGTTAGACTGAGCCTGGCACAGGCAGCCCGCGATACCCAACAGGGTCTGTTCTCGGCAGTCTCCGGGGCTCCGTGTCTGTTTCCACCAGGAGACATTTGACCTTGGAGACCCTGGAGTGTTTCTCTCGAGGGTTTGAGAACTTTGCTTTGCTGCAGTATAGGGGGGCTCGCCCGCCAGTCCCCAGCCCGGTCCCATGGGCGGCGCTCTGGAGTCCCCACTGAATTCACCACGGATTTCACCCTTGTGTCTGGGAGCAGAGTCCGGCCCAGAGGTTGGGGGATCTTCACTAGGCAGCCCTGGCCCCTGCACCACAAGGGAGACGCAGAGACCGCCCCGTGCATCCCGTATCACCAGTGGTTTGGCCGTGCATCCCGTATCACCAGTGATTTGAGCATGGTGCTCACCCTGATGCACAAGCAGTGTCCCACGCCCAGGAGTGTGCGGATGCCTGCGAGGGGCGAGTCCGTTATAAATGAGACAAGGGGGCTCGGCTGAAGTTTCAGGGGAACCGGAGCCCTGGGAGAGGCGGGTGGCAGGGGCTGCAGAGGAGAAGGCTCTCGCAGGGGCAGGGGCCCTGCCGAGTGACTCATGCCCTGTGATTGGGGGGAGGAGGGAGTGTGAAAATATGACCCCCCCCAACCCTAGCCAGAAAGGGAGGAGGACCCAGCGCTTCGCTCCCTCTGACTTTGTCACAGGCTAGAGGGTCGGGGGTGCTTGACCTGGGACTCGCGGCCTGGGGGGCAGGGGACACGGTGCACCCCGTGACAGCTGGTGACTAGCCTGCCTGTCCCAGTGTGTAGCCGGGCTCTGGTCCTTTGGGCTCCAGGGGCCAGGGCTCCCCACCAGCCCCTCTGGGAGAATCAACTTTTCGGGGCAGGCAACTCCGCTATGACTGGGGCAGCCCTGGCGTGGCCCAGGACCCGGCGGAGCGAGCGGGCGCGGCTGGCCGGCTCCATGTGTCTCTGCGGGGGACGGACCCGCTAGGCCCCAGGGGACCCGGGGAAGACGCTCAAGGGGCGTGGGTCTGCACAGCCCGAGGCTTAGCTGCCCTCCGCTGGGGGAGGGAGCCAGAGGGCGGGCCGGGGACCAGGAGACGGTCCCTGTCCCGTGCCAGGCTAAGCAGCAGCGACGCAAAGCGCACGGAGAGGATCTTCCATGGGAATCGCCTCTTTTTGCTCCCCCGGCTGCGGGCAGCGACCTGCCTCCAGCTCAGGATCGGGGCCCTCGGAGTGCTACTACATCCCCCCAGCACAGGGTTCGCCTCCCTGCGTCGCAGGGCGCAGGACTCGGGTGCGGAAGGGCGCAGCTCTCCGGGGCGCACGCAGCGTTCCAGCTGGGAAGGGGTGTGGGGGGGTCCCTCGGCCCATCCCCACCCCGCTGGGGCGGGGAGCCGGGAGATCGCCTGCGTTCCCGGCCGGAAGGGACGCCCCTTACCTGCAGCAGGGCTGGGGTCCGGGAGCCGGGGGCCGTGCGCGCTGTGGCCAGGGCCGGCGGCTCAGGGCTGCTCCGTGGAGCGCGGCGCGCCGCGGCTCGCAGGCGTCATCCTCCTTCTCCAGCCGCCGCTTCTCCCCCGGCCGCATCTTTGCGCTTTTCCCCCTGCGCGCAAACTTTTTTTTTTTTTTTTTGGGCTGCCCCCTCAGCCAATCAGGAGTGCGGAGGGGAGGCAGCCTTTGAAGTCCGGGAGCGAACCAATCATTAAACTAGATGGAGGGATTTCAAAGGGGTCTGGCTGGGTCTCCTTTAAGCGCCGGGCTCCCCGCTGGGTCGCTTGTTATGGATGCAAAGGGGCCGATGGGGCTCGTTTTATCTCTTGAAAGGTACAGCGCGAGGTGGGGTTTTTAGGGAGCCGGGGGGGAGGGGAGGGGAATGAGCGCATGGGATGCAGCAAATGGTTCCTCTTGGGTACGTGACATGCCAGCCCAGCAGCAGGGCCTGGCCCCGGGACTCACCCCAGAGCTGGCTGCATCTAGGACAGGGGAGGGAGTTTGCGGGTCCAGGACGCTCCTCCTGGCTCTAACCACTGGGCCATCCCGCCTCCCTGTGTCTAGTGGCCACCCCAACTGGCCCCTTCCTGCTTTGTGGCCACACAGACGCGGGGAGGGGCCCACGGGAATCCCCTCCGCTTGGCACCCCAGGATCAGGTGGCCACTGGGTTGTTGGGGGCCCACTGCTGCGTGGCTCACTTCGTATCCAGCGCCTTGGGACACTCCCGGGAGTTTCGGATATGCTGGAGATTCCCCGTGTGACTCTACAGTGGGGGGCGGGGAAGGGCGCCCCAAGATCCCCCCCCACAGACCACCCCTTCTGGGGAAAGGGAGGGGGGAATGAAACATCAACTCTCCCATGCCTGGCTTGGGGGGTGGGTCAGAGACCCGCTTGAAGCCAGTGACGTTATTAGCGTTTGCTCCCAGATACCCCGGTGAGGGGCACCTGCGGGAAAGCGAGAGAGACTGACTGGAAGATGGACAGAATGACAGCAGGATGGATGGACAGACAGACAGACGATATCCCCCCCCCCTTCTCCAAGGTCTGCCAAGGCTCCGCTCTGCCAAGACTGGCCAGCTGGCCGCCTCCTTCCACACAGAACGGGCTCCGGCCCTGAGACAGGGCCTGCGTCTGTGTGTCCGGGCTGGGGGGGCACCCTGTGCCGCGTCCGTGTGTCCGGCCTGGGGGGTGACACCCTGTGCCGCGTCCGTGTGTCCGGACTAGGGGTGCACCCTGTGCCGCGTCCGTGTGTCGGGTCTGGGGGGGTGACGCCCTGTGCCGCATCCATGTGTCCAGCCTGGAGGGGCACCCTGTGCCGCGTCCGTGTGTCCGGCCTAGGGGGTGGTGGCGCCCTGTGCCGCGTCCGTGTGTCCGGCCTGGGGGGTGACGCCCGCCTGTGTCTGTGTGTCCGGCCTAGGGGGTGGTGGCGCCCTGTGCCGCGTCCGTGTGTCCGGCCTAGGGGGTGGTGGCGCTCGCCTGTGTCTGTGTGTCAGGCCTAGGGGGTGGTGGCGCCCTGTGCCGCATCCATGTGTCTGGCCTGGGGGGGGGGGGGTGACGCCCTGTGCCGCGTCCGTGTGTCCGGCCTGGGGGATGGCGCCCGGCTGCCCCCGTCCCTGTCCGCTGCTTGGCAGGGGCCTGGCTGTGGCTGCTGGAGCCAGACAGGGGCTGGCATCCGCCCGCGCTTCCCAGGTGGTGAGATACGGTGAGCGAGCAGCTAGGACAGCAAGTGCCCAGCAGCACATGGGCCCCAGCCTGGCAGGAGGGGAGGGTGCTGTGCTGCATGTACGGGGCGGGGAGGTTTGCCCCTCCCCCAGCTCTCCTCCCCTCCCCCACCCCCAAGGCCCTTGATGAGCCCCAGGGCTGGGTGCGGGGCATTGTATGCAAATAGCCCATTGTGCTGCCTTATCTCCTGGCTCTGGGCTGCCCCCTCCCCCGCCATTAGCACTTTCCATCCCTAGGGTGGGTTTCAGTGAACGCCCTGGGAGGGGCTGTTTCTGTCTCCCCCTCCCCCTCAGCCCTCTGGTATGTGCCAGGACCTCACCCCATGCCCCCAGGCCAAGGAGCTGGTATCCCCCCTCCCTGGCCATGTCTACAGGACAGCTGTCACTCAAACGTGTTCACACAATGCTAGTGTAGACGGCACCAGGCCGCAGCTGGCCGGCTGCAGCTCGCCCTTCCGGCCCCGTTGGTTGGCCCTACGGCTCGGCGGCGGGTGACAGGGCTGGGGGCACCATCTGCAGGGAACTGTCTAGCACATGGAGATGGGAACTGGGATCGGTGTGGGGCATGGCCCCAGTGCTATGGGGAGGGGTGCGGTGGGGGGCTGCTGGCAGGGGGCATCCTCTCCCCCAGGAGGGCCAGGTCAGGCAGCCGTAAGCTGGGTGTTGTATCAAGAGGCAGAAGTGGGTGGGTGTGGTAGTGATGTGTGTGTGTGCATGTGTGTGTGTAGCAATGGGAGTTGTGTGTGTGAGTGTTGTATGAGTGTGGCAGCAGCACATGTGCGGTGCAGCAGTGCATGTGTGTGTGTGCACAGTGGGTGCGTATGTGCATGCAATGCATATGTTTGTGCAGTGTGTTTGTAGTGCGTGTGTGCATGTAGTGCGTTGTTTGTGCAGTGCGTGTGTGCGTGCAGTGTGTTTGTGCAGTATGTGTGTGTGTGCAGTTTGTGCAGAGTGTGTACAGTGCGTTTGTGCAGTGCGTGTGTGTAGTATGTATGTGTGCATGCAGTGTGTGTGCAGTATATGTGTGTGCGTGCAGTGTGTTTTTGCAGTGCATGTGTTTCTGGGGTGCATGCGGGCAGTGCATTTGTGCAGTGTGCATGTGCATTTGTGCAGTGTGCATGGGCATGCAGTGCATTTGTGCAGTGTGCATGTGCATGCAGTGTGTTTGTGCAGTGCCTATGTATGTGCAGTGCACATGTGTGTGTGCATGCAGTGTGTTTGTACAGTGTGTGCGCATGCAGTGCGTTTGTGCAATGTGTGTGAGCAGTGTGTGTGCTTGTTCACTGCATGTGTGGCAGCAGCTGGGGTGTTCGTGTGTGTATCAATGATGGCAGGTGTGTGAGTGTAGCAATGGTAGGTGCGTGTGAGTTGTCTATGTATGTGTGTGTGTGAACGTGGTGCTGCCGCAGCATGTGTGTGCGTGCAGTGTGTGCATGCAGTGAATGTCCGGCAGCAGCTGGGGTGTGTGTGTCACTGGCAGGTGTTTGTGGGCAGGTTGTGTGGACCAACGGTGGCAGGTGTGATTGTGTGTGTGTATGTGTAGGGTCCAATGCAGTCAGGGAAGAGGCATCGTTTCCTAGACACATCTCACATAACCCTGCGTGTGTGTGATAGTGATGGGTGTTTATGTTTGTGTGTGAGTAATGGCAAGGGTGTGTGTGTGAGTGTGCATGGTGACAGCTCTGGGTGTGCAAATGTGCATGATGGCAGCAGGGATGTGTGTGTGTGCAGTCGCAGCGTGGTGTGTGTGTGGAGTTGCAGTGTGGGGTGTGTGTGTGCAGTCGCAGCATGGGGTGTGTGTGCAGTCGCAGCAGGGGTGTGTGTGTGGAGTTGCAGTGTGGGGTGTGTGTGCAGTCGCAGCAGGGGTGTGTGTGTGGAGTTGCAGTGTGGGGTGTGTGTGTGCAGTCGCAGTGTGGGGTGTGTGTGTGTGTCTGTGTGTGGAGTTGCAGCAGGGTGTGTGTGTGGAGTTGCAGCAGGGGTGTGTGTGTGTGTGTGCAGTCACAGCAGGGTGTGTGTGTGTCTATCTGTGTGTGTGTGTAGTTGCAGCAGGGGGGTGTGTGTGTGTGTGCAGTCACAGCAGGGTGTGTGTGTGTGTGTGTGTGTAGTTGCAGCAGGTGTGTGTGTGCATTCGTGCTTGTGTGTCTGTGTGTGAGCGCGCACGTGCAGTGGCGGCAGGGGCAGGCGGGGGGGGGCTCTTTCAGGGGGTCCCTCGTAATGCAGCTGTTAATTACTCCGCGCGGGCCCAGCTGCGCCCTTTGAAGTGCAAACAACCGGTGCATCGCTTTGAACTGCTAAAACAAAGCTCCAGTCTGCTCCCCCCCCAGCTCTGGGCCCTGGGCCCCCTATCTCCTGCCCCGGCTCCCCCGGCCCTGCACCCTGACCAGAGCTGGGGGGCTGGGGCCAGGACAGCTGATGCTGGGTGGGTGGGTTTTAACCACTAGACCCCACTTCCCTCCCAGAGCTGGAGATAGAACCCAGGAGTCCTGGCTCCAAGACCCCCCCCCCAGCTCTAACCATTAGGCCCCACTCCCCTCCCAGAGCTGGAGATAGAACCCAGGAGTCCTGGCTCCAAGACCCCGCCCCCCCAGCTCTAACCATTAGGCCCCACTCCCCTCCCAGAGCTGGAGATAGAACCCAGGCGTCCTGGCTCCAAGACCCCCCCCCCCAGCTCTAACCACTAGGCACCACTCCCGTCCCAGAGCTGGAGATAGAACCCAGGAGTCCTGGCTCCCAGCCCCCACTCTAATCCTTAGACCCTCCCAACCCACTTCACCCCAGAGCTGGGGATAGGACCAGGCTTGGCCCTGGGTTCTAGCTGTGGGGGGCTGGCCCGGGGTCGGGGGGTAAAGGTCCCAGCAGCCAGGGGGAGCTGCCCTGGCCCATGTACTCCCAGTGGGAGGCGCCACAGAGCGGATTCTGGTCTCTGCTCCCAGCCCTGGTGGGAAGCAGCCGGACTCCACCCCCGGGCTCACCAGCCCCGCTCAGGTGCCAGGTAATAGGGAGTGTCCCTCGCTCGGGGTCTTGGAGTGTTTCACTGACACCGGTTAAATCTGCCCGTCCCCAGCCCCCAGCATGTACCTTATGGGAGACTGGGGGAAACTGAGGCCCAGAGCCTGGCAGTGACCGACCCAGCGGCAGCACTGGGGGATGGAACCCAGGAGTTCTGACTCCTTGGATTCCCCTGCTCTGACCACTCGGCTGGGTCGGCTCCCTCCCGTCCCAGAGCTGGGAATGGATATTATTGAGGTGCCTAGAACCCAGGAGTCCTGGCGCCTTCCCCTCCCACCCCCCCACCCCCCACACACTTCAGCTCGCTCCCTGCAAGGGAAGGAAGAGGTTCAGAATGACACCCAGATGGTGGGTGACTCATGCAGTCTGCAGGGGGGTTGCCCATCACGGGCTGGGCTGGAGATGGCCCCATTAGAGGGCATCCGGGGGGGGGGGGGTAGGGGTGCCCGCTGCTCTCACCTATAGGCTCTGTGTGTCCAGCTGCCCCAACAGTGGCTGGGACCCTGCCCCCCTGCCTGGCCCCATGGATCCAGCACCCCAGGGGCTGCTGCAGCCTGCCAAGTGGCTAGTGATTGATTTCAACCAGGGCAGCTCCCAGCCTGGAACGGGCAGACGCTGGGACTGCTCTGGGGGTGTCTCCGTTCAATCCTTGGGGGACACAACTGCAAATCCCCCCTCCTCCAGCTGTGCCCCCCCCATTGCCAGCCATCCCAGGGGCAAGGGGATCGGTCGCCCCTGGAAGTGGGGGGTGTCTCTGCCCCTGGTCTGGGGGAGGGGCGATAGAGAGCGGCTCCCTCCTGCTTACACCCCCACGCCCCTTAAAGTTCATTCCCCCCTGCTGGTCCCATCCGCCCTCAGCCTCCTGCTCCCCATCTCCAGCCCTCCCCTGCTCGTCCTGCTGCCGTCTCCTCCGTCAGGCCGGGGCCTGGCAAAGAACCAATGGCAGAGACACACGGTGCCCAGCTGGGGGACTCGGGGTCCTCGCGGTGGGTACAGCGGCAGGGGGAACTTCCCTCGCGGCTCCCTTCTCCGGGCTGAGCCCCTTCGCTCCAGCTCCCGGCTGGCTGGAGCTTGGGCTCTGGGCTGGGGGGAGGTGCCCAGATGTGCCAGGGGCTCGCAACCGCCACGAGGGCTTTTGGAGAGAGGCTGCCCAGGCCTGTCGGGCGGACGGGAGCCGCCGGCGCCCCACGGTCTGTGCAGCGAGCGTGCCGGGCCTGGGAGTGGCGATGCCGCGGGGCCGGCCCAGCCGGGGCCAAGCGCAGCGATGGTGGATGCGCAGAAGTCAGCGCACCCGACAAACAGACACATTACTGGGCATGGTGGGGCTGGGAGTGCGGCCCGGCCGCTCCCCCCCTCCCCCTGGACAGGCAAATCACCACCAAAGCCCTCCCCGGGTGTCCAGCTGTGACGCTGTCCCTTGGTGCTCCCGGGTGTCCAGCTGTGACGCTGTCGCTCGGCGCTTCCCTGGGTGTCCGGCTGTCCCTCGGTGCCCCTCAGGTGTTGGGCTGTCTCTCACCACTCCCCAGGTGTCTGGTCATGCTTCGGCGCTCCCGGTCTGTCTGGCTGTCCCTGGGTGCTACCCAGGTGTCTGGCTGTCCCTTGGTGCCCCCTGGGTGTCCGTCTGTCCCTGGATGCCCCGTGGGTGTCCGGCTGGCTGGGTGTCCAGCCATCCCTTAGTGCTCCCTGGGTGTCCAGCTGTCCCTCGGTACTCCCGGGTGTCTGGCTGTCCCTGGGTGCTACCCGGGTGTCTGGCTGTCCCTTGGTGCCCCCTGGGTGTCCAGCTGTCCCTCGGTACCCCCAGGTGTCCAGCTGTCCCTCGGTGCCCCCTGGGTGTCCGGCTGTCCCTTGCTGCTACCCGGGTATCCGTCCGTCCCTCGGTGCCCCTGGGCGTTCATCTGTACATTGTTCTCCATGAGGCCGGCTGTTGCTTGCTCGGTATCTCTGCCCATCTGTCTGTCTGTGCCAGTCTGCTTTGATTCCAGAACAGCCCTGCCCTGATCTTGGGGCATGGGGGGAGGGGTTGTTGGCTTGGCCCCTCCTGCCCAGATCCCCACAATATGGGGCTTCTTAGCCAGGATGGGTTGGAGTTTTCCACTGGCCTCCTTGACTCTCCCTGCTTCGTATTGTAGCTTGGGCTCCAGGGACATCAGCAGAACTGTGTGTGTGAGGAGTTCAGGGCTGGGTTAGCAGGGACTGTGGGTCGGGAGTGAGGGGCACCGGCAGAGCTGGGGGTGGGGAGCCCAGGGCTGGGCTAGCAGGGGCTGCAGGTCGGGAGTGAGGGGCACCGGCAGAGCTGTGGGGGGGAGCCCAGGGCTGGGCAAGCAGGGGCTGTGGGTCGGGAGTGAGGGGCACTGGCAGAGCTGTGGTGGGGAGCCCAGGGCTGGGCTAACAGGGGCTGCGGGTCGGGAGTGAGGGGCACCGGCAGAGCTGGGGGGGGGAGCCCAGGGCTGGGCAAGCAGGGGCTGTGGGTCGGGAGTGAGGGGCACCGGCAGAGCTGGGGGGGGGAGCCCAGGGCCGGGCTAGCAGGGGCTGTGGGTCGGGAGTGAGGGGCACCGGCAGAGCTGTGGGGGGGAGCCCAGGGCTGGGCTAGCAGGGGCTGTGGGTCGGGAGTGAGGGGCACCGGCAGAGCTGTGGGGGGGAGCCCAGGGCTGGGCTAGCAGGGGCTGCGGGGCGGGAGTGAGGGGCGCCGGCAGAGCTGGGGGTGGGGAGCCCAGGGCCGGGCTAACAGGGGCTGCGGGTCGGGAGTGAGGGGCGCCGGCAGAGCTGGGGGTGGGGAGCCCAGGGCCGGGCTAGCAGGGGCTGTGGGTCGGGAGTGAGGGGCACCGGCAGAGCGGAGGGGGGGGAGCCCAGGGCTGGGCTAGCAGGGGCTGTGGGTCGGGAGTGAGGGGCACCGGCAGAGCTGGGGCGGGGAGCCCAGGGCTGGGCTAGCAGGGGGCTGCGGGTCGGGAGTGAGGGGCGCCGGCAGAGCTGGGGGTGGGGAGCCCAGGGCCGGGCTAGCAGGGGCTGTAGGTGGGGATGGAAGGGTGTTGGCACAGTTGCGTGTGGGCAGCTGACCTGGCAGGATTGGGGGACTCAGGCAGGACGGAGGGGCGCTAAGCTTGCAATGTCAGCTCTGTACCCCAGTCCCGGTGCCATCCTGGGCTCCCAGCCTGGGAGCCCCCTCCCCCAGCAGCGGCCCCTCCCCCGGCTCCCCAGCACAGAAAGTTTATTGGCAAAGTGAATCTTCGCCAAGTCCCACCCCAGCTGCCCGGGAAATCCAGGGATCGGCTGCAGCAGAGAACAACAAGTAACAGCAGCTCGGGGGGGCCCCGGGGACGGGCTGTGCCCCCCGCAACCTGTGTTTCATCTCGTCTCCTGCCACCCGGCTGACGGATATCGGAGGAAGCAGCCGCGCGGTTCTGATCCGGGGCTACAAAGGCCTGGGGGGCCCTGCGCGGAGCTGGGACGACGGGTCCAATTTGCTCGCGCCGTGTAGGCCCGGCTTTGAAGCCGCCTGTTTAGCATCCCGTGGCATCCGCCATCTGAGGAGCAGCTGCTGCCAGTCCCCCGCCATTCAATTAGGGGGAAAACAAGGCAGCAGGGCGGGCGCCCCCCTCTCCTTGCATTAGGCTGATGTGTGGGGGGGCACCGCACTCTCCTCTGCGGCCCCTGCTCAAGTCTCGAGAACTTACCTTGGGCCGGGCCGGGGCGGGGAGCCACAGGGGCTTGGCCCTCCCCAGGGCGCGCGGGGGGCTCGGATTCCCCCCACGGACCTCCCCTTGGAGTTTGGGGCTCGTCCGCAGGGGGCAGCGCTGGGGGGGAGGGGGTGGCCGCCCGCTTCGAGTCACGACTGCCCGGGCTCCTTCCTTCCCCGCAGTCCCCCGGGAAGCGGCTCATTAGCGGATTACTCCGAGGGGAGCCGGGGGGCAGTGTTGCCAGGCCCAGAAAAGTCCGTGGGGGCATGAATAATACATCTGGGGTTTGCTCGGCGAAGCAGCAGGGGGCAGCCGCCGGGCCATGAATTATGCCGTCTGGCGCGCGCTGCGGCTCGTTAGCAGAGCCGGGGATGTGCCCGTGTGACGAACTGGGACTGTTCTTACTGTGGTGTGTGAATGCTGACAGGGGAGTGTGACTAGGATGGTCTGCATCGGGGGATGGGAGCCGGCCCAAGGGAACATACCTGAGCTTGTAACATGAGAACCCAGGAGGGGGTTGGAGGTCAGATGACTCCGGGGCCCGGAAACTGAACAAAGGCTGTGGGAGGGGTCGCTGAGGGCAGAGTGCGGGAAGCAGGCTGGAAGGAGGCTGGAGAGATGGCTGGGAGGCAGAGATGGCTCTGACCCCCCAAGGGGGGGTGGGCCGGCATGCCCTGGGACCCCAAGCTGGACCTAACTGAGGGGGGCCCTGTTGTCTGTGCCTGCAAGACCTGTCTTGGACTGTATTCCTGTCATCCAAATAAACCTTCTGCTTTACTGGCTGGCTGAGAGTCATGGTGAATCGCAGGAAGCCGGGGGTGCAGGGCCCTAACTCCCCCACAATCCGCTACAACTGGTGGCAGCGGTGGGATCTACTGCACCCCGTGGACGGCGCTTCCTGCAGTAAGTGACTGGGGAGCAGTAAAACGAAGGGGGATTGACGGGGACCAGGCGTGCTGAAGAGTGGGAGAGAGACGGTTATTACCCCTGGGAGTGTGTGACCAGCGAGAAGGACTTTTGCAGTAACAGGGTCCCCCGGGGGGATCGCAGCGAGTGGTCCCAGGGGCGGAGGAGTCTGCAGCTCGACCCTGGCAGAGAGGTGGTGACCTCGAGAAGGGCTGGCACACTAGGGGTCCCCCTGGGAACTGTGGGGAGCTGTGAGCACACAGGCCGGTGAGTGGCCAGCAGGAAGATGTATGCCAAGCGGCTTAAGAGCGACCTGGTGGAGCTGTGCAAGCAGAGGCAGCTGCGCATTGGGAGGCTCACCAAAGAACAGCTCATTGCCCAGCTGGAGACGGAAGATCGCGCGAATGAACTGATCCCTGTGTCTCAGGGAAGCAGCCTGGCAAATGCAGCGCAGGCACCAGTGTCTGTCCCAGCTGGGAGTGGTCAGCCGGCTGCTGAGGGCTTCCCGAGACCCCTCCTTCCTATGCCTAGGGGAAGGGTGGGGAGGAGCCCAGCAAATACCGAAGGCGCCGTGACCCCCCCGGCCAGCAGGGGGTCCCCCCGGCGAAGCTCGCCGGCCAGCAGAGGATCCTCCCGGCGACGTTCGGCATCCGGGGAGCGGAATTGGCTGGAATGGGAGAAAGAGCTAAAACTGAGAGAGCTGGAGGATCGTGAACGACAGAGACAGCATGAACGGGAGGAGAAAGAGAGACAGCATCAGCGTGAAGAGAGACAGAGACAGCATGAACGGGAGGAGAATGAGAGACAGAGACAGCATGAAGAGAGACAGCGTCAGCATGACCTGGAACTGGCGAGATTGAAGGGCAGCGAACCCCCGGCTGCGGTGAGTGAGGGGGGACCCAGGACTGCACGGAGCTTTGATAAGTGCATCATGGCCCCATACAAGGAGGGGGAGGACATGGATGACTTCCTGGAGGCCTTTGAGACGGCCTGCGAGCTGCACCGGGTGGATCCCGCGGACAGACTCCGGGTCCTTACCCCCTTACTGGACCCCAAATCCGTGGCATTGTACCGCCAACTGGGAGAGGCAGAGAAAGGGGACTACGAACTATTCAAAAGGGCCCTGCTACGAGAGTTTGGGCTGACTCCTGAGATGTACCGGGAAAGGTTCCGGGGTCAAGATAAAACCCCTGAGATCTCATATTTGCAACTAGCCGTCCGCATGGAAAGATACGCCAGCAAGTGGGCTGGTGGGGCCCAGACGAAGGAGGACCTGATTAAACTGCTGGTACTGGAGCAACTGTATGAGCGGTGCCCATCCGACCTGAGGCTGTGGTTGGTGGACAGAAAGCCAGAGAACCCGCGACACGCCGGGCAGCTGGCTGATGAGTTTGTAAAGAGCCGGTCAGGGGGTGGCAGGGAGGAGCCCCAAAGGAACAGGCCCGCCGCGATGCAGAGAGAGAGTCACCCTGGGACCTCCCAAAGAGGGAATATGGGGAATCCCCTCCCACGGGGAATGCCCAGCGTCAGGGACAACCGACCGGCTCGAGGGGACCCACAGGACGTGAGCTGCTATTACTGCGGCCGAAGAGGCCACGTTCGGGCCCAGTGCCCCAAGCTCAAGGACAGACTGAGCAGACCGAACCCGCATAGGGTTAACTTGGTAGAGGCCCAGACGGACGAGGGGCAGGCTTCTCACGCAAGAGGGGCTGGCAGCTTATCAACTGCTCAAGAGAGAGAAGGGCCCCAGGCCAGCTCCTCTAGGGGGCTGGATGCCCCAGACTCAGGGTTTTTGGTTTATACGGTGGGCGCGGGGCTGTCCCTCCGGAGAGAGTACCTTGTTCCCCTGGAGGTGGATGGGAGGAAGGTCAATGGATACTGGGATACGGGCGCAGAGGTGACGCTGGCCCGGCCCGAGGTGGTGGCCCCAGATCAGGTGGTGCCCAACTCCTACCTGACCCTGACGGGGGTGGGCGGAACACCAGTCAAAGTGCCCGTGGCAAGGGTACACCTGAAGTGGGGGGCCAAGGAGGGCCCCAAGGATGTGGGGGTACACCCGTATTTGCCCACTGAGGTATTGATGGGGGGGGACCTGGAGAACTGGCCAAGCAACCCCCAAAAGGCACTGGTTGTGACCCGCAGTCAGAGCCGGCGAGGGGCCCTGCGCCCTGGCCTTGGGGGGGGTGCCTTGCCTGAGGCGCAGGACCCTAACCTGGTGGGGAGGGAACGCCCAGGGACGCGGCTCAGGGAGGCTGCAGCTTCGGACCCAGCGGGCGAGAAAGAGCAGGTGGCCATCCCTGTCCCAGCTGCTGAGTTCCAGGCCGAGCTACAGAGAGACCCCTCCTTGCGGAAAATAAGGGACCTGGCCGACCTCAATGCGGTACAGACCATGGAACGAGGTGGCCGGAAAAGGTTCCTGTGGGAGAAGGGGTTCCTGTACCGAGAATGGGCTCCCCCAGGGAAAATGGAGTCAGGGGGGATCAGGAGGCAGCTGGTGGTACCCCAGAAGTATCGCCGCCAGCTGCTGTGCCGGGCCCATGACATTCCCCTCTCAGGGCACCAGGGAACCTGGCGTACCCAGCAGAGGCTGCTACGGAGCTTTTACTGGCCTGGGGTCTTTGTTACTGTCCGACAGTACTGCGGATCCTGTGACCCCTGTCAGAGGGGGAGGAAGGCCTGGGACAAGGGGAAAACAGCTTTAGGACCCTTGCCCAGCATAAAGGATCCTTTCCGGAGGGTGGCCAAGGTTAAAAGGGCGGCTCTAAACCAAGAGAGCCCAAAGCACAGACCTCCAGACTGGAGCGCTGGGAGAAGACCACAGCCCAGTTGGAACCCCAGAGGTATGGGGGTGGGAAAAGGGCACAGGCCGCATAAACCTTCCCACATGCGAACTGCGAGTGCCATCAAGCACCCCCGACCTAAGGGGGGGCGTGGAACGGAAGGGGCCTGGTGTAACTCCCACCAAGGAACTGGAGGGATGCGGGGGCATCCATGGGAACGGGGGTAGGTTCGAACTTCCCCGGGTCACTGGCTAAAGTGACCCTGCTCAGTTCGGTCTCGAAGGGGGGAGAGATGTGACGAACTGGGACTGTTCTTGCTGGGGTGTGTGAATGCTGACAGGGGAGTGTGACTAGGATGGTCTGCATCGGGGGATGGGAGCCGGCCCAAGGGAACATACCTGAGCTTGTAACATGAGAACCCAGGAGGGGGTTGGAGGTCAGATGACTCCGGGGCCGGAAACTGAACAAAGGCTGTGGGAGGGGTCGCTGAGGGCAGAGTGCGGGAAGCAGGCTGGAGAGATGGCTGGGAGGCAGAGATGGCTCTGACCCCCCAAGGGGGGGTGGGCCGGCATGCCCTGGGACCCCAAGCTGGACCTAACTGAGGGGGGCCCTGTTGTCTGTGCCTGCAAGACCTGTCTTGGACTGTATTCCTGTCATCCAAATAAACCTTCTGCTTTACTGGCTGGCTGAGAGTCATGGTGAATCGCAGGAAGCCGGGGGTGCAGGGCCCTAACTCCCCCACAATCCGCTACAGCCCGGACGGCAGCTCCCGGTGCCAGCGGCCTCTCGGCCTCTGCTGCCCCCAGGGCTGGCACGGAGCAGCCCCACCCTGGCCCGCGCTCGCTGCCGTGAAGGATGGGGGCTCTGGCCTGGCTACGCCACGGGCCTGGGAGGGCCCTGTGCCAGCCCCCCACCAGCGCCCTCTGGCAGCTCCATGCAGAGCTCCCCGCAGAGCGGGCCCCGGTGCCCGGGCTGGGAGACAGGGCCCGGTGCTGGGCAAGGGGCTCTGTGCTGGGGGGGCAGCCGTGGAACAGGGGGTCCAGTGTAGAGGGGTGGGGAGGGGTGGGGAGTTGGGGGTGTGGCAGGGAGGGGTGGGGGAGGCTGGGAAGTGTGGGTGCAGGTATGGAGCAGGGAGGTGTGGGACTCTGGGGTGCAGACGTGGGGCAGGTAGGGAGGTGTGGAGCAGGAAGGTGTGGGTTGCAGGTGTGGGGCAGGCAGGGAGGTGTGGGGTGCAGGTGTGGGGCAGGCAAAGAGCTGTGCTGTGTGTTCAATACACCGGTGTGTCTGACCTGTGTTGAGTTCCCGTGTGGGGCACAAGGAAGGGTCCGTGGTGTATGTGGGTCCATGTGTGTGTTGGTGTGTGCTCTGCCAGCCTGTGCTCTGTGTTGAAGTGTGTTGTGTGACTGTGTAGTGTGTTGAGTGTGTGTCATGCAATGCATCAGTGTGCATTGTGTAGCTGTGCTGTGTTGTGCAGTGTGTGTTGTGTTGTGTAGCTGTGCTGCACCGTGTTCTGTGCCCATGTTGCATGCAGGCATATGTTTTGTGTATCTGCATAGTACATCGGTGTGTGTTGTGCAGTGTGTCCGTGTGTACTTTGTTGTGTAGCTGTGCGGTGTGTGCAGAGTTGTAGCTATGTTGTGTAGTGTGATGTTTTGCGCTGTGTTGTGCAGTGTGTCAGTATGCACAGTGTTGTGTAGCTATACGGTGTGTCAGTGTGCGCTGTGTTCTGTAGCTGTGCGATGTGTTGGTCTGAGCTGTGTTGTGTTGCTGTGCATTGTGTTAGTGTGCGCTATGTTGTGCAGTGTGTCAATATGCGCTGTGTTGCAGAACCGTGCAGTGTGTCAGTGTGCACTGTGTTGTGCAGCTGTGCGGTGTGTCGGTGTGAGCTGTGTTGTGTAGCTGTGCATTGTGTTGGTGTGTGCAGTGTTGTGCAATGTGTCCATGTGCACTGTATTGTGTAGCTGTGCGTTGTGTCGGTGTATGCAGTGTTGTGCAATGTGTCGGTGTGTGCTATGTTGTGTAGCTGTGCATTGTGTTGGTGTGTGCTGTGTTGTGCAGTGTGCACTGTGTTGTGTAGCTGTGCGCTGTGTTGTGCTGTGTTGCGGACACGTGCAGTGTGTCCGTGTGTGTTGTGTTGTGTAGCTGTGCATTGTGTTGGTGTGTGCTGTGTTGTGCAGTGTGCACGGTGTTATGTAGCTGTGCGCTGTGTTGTGCTGTGTTGCAGACACGTGCAGTGTGTCCGTGTGCATTGTGTTGTGTAGCTGTGCGTTGTGTAGCTGGGTGCTGTGTTGTGCAGTGTGTGCTGTGTTGCGGACCCATGCAGTGTGTCCGTGTGCGCCCACTGTGTGTGCTGTGTGTGCCCTGCCCCGTCCCTACGCCCGGCTGCCCTGCGTGGCTGGCGCTTTGCCCTATGCGGTGGCTGCTGGCACCGCGCCCGCGGCGAAGGAAATCAAAGCTGGAATCGACGCCCGCATCTTCGCAGATCAAAGGCCCGAATTTACCTCGTGCTTCGCTTGATCTTCAAACCCCCCGAATCAAAGCGCCCCGGAGCCCCCGCCCGGGGACAGCATCCTGCTGCCTGCAGACCAGGTGAGCTCCGGGCAGGGGGTGCGCGGCGCCCATCCCTCTCCCGACGGGGTCGCCCCGGGCGGCTGGGGAGAGCGGGAGCCCTGCATGGCTGGCACCCAGAAGCTGGTCCTGGGGAGAGGTGCCAGCCTGGGAGGCTGGGGCCCTTGGCGAGCTGCTCGCCCCTGCTCCGGAGGGTGCCCTCTAGTGGGGAGAGAGAGCGCAGCCTCGCCCTGTGACTGGTTTAAGGCACCTCCAGGGCCCTAGGTCCACTATGAAAGTGGACTCCCCAGAGGTCCGACCCCACTGGGGGGGCAGTGTCCGGCTCTCCCTCTCCACCCCACGGCGTCCCCTTGGATGGGGGGCTGGGCCTGCTGCGTTCTCCCCCTCCTGCCATACACAGAGTCCCGTGCTGGGGTGGGGCTGGCCGGGGCCCCCAAAGAAGAGGACCTTGGCGGTTACACCCCAGGGGGATGAATGAGGCAGCTATGGGCTCAGGCTCTCGGCAGACTCAGGCAGCGTTGTTGAGTTAATTACACTTGGGTCACAATTCTGAGCGTTTCTCCCCAGCTGTGAGGGCTAGAAATTGTCCTTTTCCAGTGAGAGCCGAGAGTCTGGTCTGATCCCCTGACTTCGGGAGCTGGGGACCTGGGCGTGGGCCCTGTGCCTCTTTCCAGCCCTGCTGGGACGGCCAGCGAGGGGCCAGTGAGCACCTAGGGGGGCGTGGACAGTCTGTGGCCTCCAATGGGGAGGGGGGTTCCCCAAGCTGGCACCACACAGCCCGGGGGGGGGGAGGGCTCCATCCCCAGGACAGATGCCAGGCTGGGTGAAGAGGGGAATCTGGGGGGGCCAGGCCAGGCCCGCCTCAGCTGGCATCTCTAGCACATGCACGAGTGTTTAGAGCTGGGGGAGGGGACCGGGAGCCAGGACTCCTGGGTTCTATCCCAAGAAGGACATGGCGTCTAGTGGTTAGAATGTGGGGGAGGCTATGGGGGTAAAGACGTACTGTCCCTTTAAATCTCAGTCCCACAGCGTCCCCCGGAGGCCCCTGAGGGCCATAGAGAGGGAGGGGGCAGGGGCCCCACTCCAGCCTTCCTGTCCCAAAGGCAGCTCGCTGCTGCCCCCTAGTGTGGGTCCGAGGCTGGGGCGCAGGGACAGACGTACAGCACCGGGCCCCACCCCACAGGCAAGGAGGGAGGGTTTGGAGTGGCACATGAGTGTGTGTGTGGGGGGGGGCCCATCTCTCCCAGGAGGGACGCTGCCCGGGCCCTGTCGCTGGGCAGAGCCCGTCCGGGACCCCTGCCCCCCTGCCGCTGCCAGAGCCCAGCCCAGCTGGGATGTCCGGACTCCAGCCCCGTTAAGGAACCCACCGGAGGAGCGACATCAGCAGAGGCTCAAGGACAAGGAGCGTGGCTGGCTGGAGAGTCTGGCTCCGGGGCCAAGCTCCTATCGGGTGGGTGGGGCGGTCACGGCCCTCCCTTCCTGCCCCCCAGGGAGCAGGGTCAGGAGGGGTCAGGGCACAGGAAGGTTGGCCCCCGTGGAGATAACCGAGGGCTCCGTCGCCCGGCCTGCCGGGAATTAAAGCTGGCCCTGCAGCAGCCAGGGCCTCTGCCCAGTCCCGAGGTCTGTGAGCGGTGGGCCCAGGCGGGTTCCCAGGGGACGGGCGCCCCAGGACTGTTGGCACCTGTGCTCACAGCCTTGGGAGAGGGGCCAAGGAGTGAACGGGCTGCAGAGACAATCTGCCCTGGGCTCCTCTCCCTGTGCCCAGCCGGAGCCAATGAATTTACCCCTGAAACCCTCAGGAAAGTGCCACCCAGCCTGGGCACAGAGCTGGGCAACCAGCCAAGAGCTGGGAAGCTGAAGCCCGGGAGTTTGGCACCGATACCCTGATGCCAGCACCCTCCTTTCCCCGACTCAAGAAGTGTTTTGCGCTTTCGAGATGGGCCATTTCCCCCTGGGGTTCCCGCTTCCCTTATCAGACAGGCGGGACCAGAGCAGGGGACTCCCGGGTTCTCGTTCTGTCTCTGGAGGGAGCGGGGTCTGGTGGGCTGGAGCAGGGAACTGTCTATTTGTGGCTCTGGGAGGGGAGAGTTGAGTAGTGGTTAGAGCATGGCAAATGGCAGTCAGGCCTCCTGTGTTCTGGTTCTGGGAGGGGCGAGGGGTCTAACGGGGTTAGATCGAGGGGCTGGGAGCCAGGACTCCTGGGTTCAGTCACTGACTTGCTGTGTGTTCTTGAGCTAGTCCCGCCCCTGCTCTGTGCCTCAGTTTCCCCATTTGTAAAAAGTAGCCGCGCAGCCTCCTCTCCCATGGGGCGTGCTGGGATTCTCCCGAGCGCCTGGATGCCCTCCGACTCCCAGGGCCGGGCTGGGGTGAAGGACAGCAGCAGGCGAGAGCCTGTGAGCGGTGCAGGTCCCGCTCTCGTGCCAATGTCCCAGAGAGCCAGAGCCAGCAAAGGGCAGAGCAGCCCAGAGCCCGGCCTGCCTGTCACCTGCACTCACCGGGTCCCATCTCTCCAGCTCCCTCCACTGTGCCTATCACCATAGCGTCTGGTCGGGAGATTCGTCCTCAGCACCTTGGCCTTCTGCAGTCTCTGTGTGGCCCGAGCCCCCCTCCTCCCTTGGCCACCTTACAGCCTCCCTCCTCTGCCTACCAGGTACTATGTTGGGTAAAGCTATTTAACCCTTTAGGAATGCGGGTGGGCGGCCCAGAGCTCGCCCAGGCCTGCAGTGCCCGTGTCCACTCGTGCCCCCCTGGTCTGGGCCCGGGGGAGAGAGAGGCCATTGGTCTTTTCAGCACGGCTTGTGCGGCCGCTGCTCTCCGGCTTTGGCTGGGACCCACTCGCCGGCTCTCCCGGCCGTGGTGAAGAGCTCTCGTGACGCACGAACCACACACGAGAGGCAGGCGCTTCACGGGCCGGCGGGTCCCCCGAGGGGCAGTTCAGGACAGCAGCTGGCTCCCCGGAAAAAGCAAGTCCCATTTGCTCAGCGCTGGGACCTGGCCCTGCTGTGCTCACCCCCGGATCACCCCTTGTGCTGCAAAACACCCCGCCCGGGGAAGGGGGCGGATTTGAACCGGGGACCTTTGGATCTCACCGCTTTAGCTACTACTGTATAAGCTAGGGAGTGGGCTTCCTTACCCTGCAGGCCTCAGTGCATGGAATAGCCACTAGAGGGGGACAGCGAGCGACCAAGCCAGGAGGTGCACTGGATTCCTGCCCCCCACCCATCCCTTGCGCTGTCAGTCACCCCAGAGCAGGGGTCTGTCTGGCATCTGTCTCCCCCACCCTGGAGCTGTTCCCGTTGGAGGCCTGGTCTCCGGGACCCTCAGCGGGGGAAGGATCCGCTAAGGCAGGGAACTGCAGCCCCCCTCTCCCCAAAAAACTCCCCGATTTCCCTGTAAGAGCGGGGCAGGCTCCCGTCTTGTCCACACTGGGGGAAACAGCCTGATTCCAGCCCTTTATCCCCTAGTGCGGCGCACGCTGAATGGTGATCTGCACTAGCGTTGTGAACCCTGCAGGGGTCAGTGCAAAGAGCAGCTCTTGGGGCAGCTACCCGGAGGGCTGGAATCACCCGTTGCAGGGGGCAGTGCTGTCCAGTGAGTAGTGCGCTGGGCTGGGCTCTAGTCTCACCTCTAGTGCTGAGTGACCTTGGGAAGTCCCTTTGCCTCGCTCTGTGCCTCAGTTTCCCCTCCCACCCATGGTCTGTTTCCATTGTGAGCTCTTTGGGAGCAGAGGCTGTCTGGGGCCTGCTCTCTGTACAACAGCTGAGTGCCCGCAGTGGCAGGAGGTGGGTGGGGCCAGCACCACACAGGAAATCCCCCCCCCCCCCCGCCAGTGCAGGGGGACCCAGAGTTTGGCGGCATATCCTTCCCTAGGAGCCCGTGGCAGGAGGGGGTCTCTGGAGGGCAGATGCTAAATGGCCTGGTGTTTATTGCTCCGGCTGCACGTCTCTAAATATCCGCCGACCCGGGCCAAGGGCTCCCCGGGGGCTTTGACGAATGACCCGTCCCTGCTGGGCCAAGCCCCGGGCGAATCCTGCGCTGGCTTTGACCCACGGCGGGACGCTACCGCTCATCCCGGGCAGCGGCTCAGGGGTGCAGGGCCAGCGGCTGGCCCGGGACTCTGCCCCTGGCAGATGCAGGGCTGCCTGGAGGATTCGGGGGGGGGGGGGGAAAGCAATTTCGGGGGCTCCTTCCATAAAAAAAAGTTGCAGTACTATAGAATACTATGTTCTCGTGGGGGTCCCTGAGGGGCCCGGGGCCTGGAGCAAATTGCCCCACTTGCCCCCCCACTCTGGGCGGCCCTGGCCAGATGCCACGAGTCTGGGCATTCTCAGCTGCAGCGGTGGTGTTTTCTGAGCCCTCCCGGGGAGGGCCGGTTGAGGGGAACGGGGGCCGTGCTCAGAGCTCTCAGGGGTCCCAAACAACCAGACCTGCCAAGGAGAGACAGCGGATTGTTGTATCTGTGGAGCAAGCCCAGCATGGGGGCAGGGAGGGGCTGGCAGCTGGGCAAGGGGGGTTCAGGGCAGGAGAAAGGGGGGGCTCAGAGTCAGCGGGACTGGGGAGGGTGAAGGGGTTCAGAGTAGGGGGCTGGTAGTTGGGGTGGGGGGCATAGTACAGGTGGGCACAGAATGTCGGTAGCACCCACAGGAGAGCTGTTACTGCAGAGAGACCCCCTCCCCTAGGAGGCAGAGACCCCCCAGGGTTCCTGAGCCCCTGGGGGGAAAAGAAAGGTTCCCAACTCCTAGGGGAAATGCCACAGATCCAGAACTCAGCACTGCAAGATGGGGAAACGAGGCACAGAGCAAGGACTCACTCCATGTCATATCATCAGTCAATGGCAGAGATGGGAGGAGAACCCAGGCATCCTGGCAGCTTACTGCTTTAACCACTAGACTCTCCTCCCCTCCCTGGCCTGAATAGAACCCAGGCGTCCTGTCTCTCACCCCTTTCTGCTTTAAGCACCGGATCCCACTCTCCTAGAACGGGGATAGAAGCCAGGAGTCCTGGTGGCCGGGCCCTGCTCTAACCACTAGCCCCCACTCCCCTCCCAGAGCTGGGGACTAGAACCCAGGAGTCCTGACTCCCTGAGTGCTGCGCTATCTTCCCCAGCTGCCTGGGCCATGCACCCAGCTAGGTGTGGGTCTCCGCCGGGGCCCTGGGGTGCCCGCTAACCCTGCCCTGCACAGCCTGCGCGTGTCTCCCCGGGGGTTCGCGTGTTCCCTGCTCCGAGCTGGGTTGGTTTCCTGCCGTCAGACAATAGCGTTTGGGCGGGCGGGAGGGCGAAGATGACTCTCCGTGGCCCCGGCCCATCGCCCTGTTACCCTCGGGCGGGCCAGGCTGCCAAGTGGCAGGCGGCCAGGCGGATCCTCGGAGGCTCATTGAAATACAGGAACCCATCGTGGAGTTCTCCTCCCCGCGAACAATGTGGGGGCCGAGGAGGTGCTGGCCGCGGCCTCCCGAGGTGGGATTAACGCTGACAGGAACGTGCTGAGCGAGCGGGCCAGCAGCCAGCCGGCGCGATAAGACGCCAGGGGAACAATGAAGGAATTGGAAGGCCGCGGGCTCCAGCCTGCACACCCAGACTTTGAAGAATGGGCCGGGGAGAGGCAGCGGGGGACTGGCCGAGGCGGGTGCGGGCCGCAGCTGGGAAGATGGGGATGGGGCAGCGCAGGACGGCAGGGCAGCGCCAAGCGGGCCCTGCCGACAACCAGGCCCCCGTGCTGGGTAGTGCCCGCTGCCGGCGACAGGGGGCAGTGCCCAGCGGGCCAGGGGCGAGCTGAGAAGGCCGCAAAACCGGTCATCCTTGGGCGGTGAACTGTCAGCCACCAGGGCAATTAGCCGGGGACCCTTGTCCCTCCCCTGCCAGCTCCTAGCATGGCCATGGGCAGCCAGGTGCCGCTCCCTGGGCAAGGCGCTGTCCGCTGGGTGGGTTTGCTAGAATGTCGGGGGCCACAGGAGCTGGGCTCCCCACACCCAGGGGTGTTGGCGATGGGAGAGGCTCCCACAGAGCGATCGCTGGAAGTCCCAAGGGAGGGACTGGGGGCCAGCGGGGAGCTGGTGGCTACGTGGGGCTGGTCCCCTGCCTTGTTCTCAGCGGCGAAATGGCAGCACAATGATGTTACGGGACAGGGAGGGGATGTGGGGGCTGGGCAAGGGGCAATAAAGGGGGATGTGGGGGCTGGGCGATGGGTCAGGACAGCCTATCTCTGCCCCCAAGGCCTTTAGCCCAGTGCCTCACAGGTATTTCGGTGCCTAACTCCCATTGGCTGTAGTGAGAGAAGAATGCAATTCCCTTGGGAGAGCCTCTGCTTTGAACAGTCCCAGCATCTAAAAGGTACATGCCTCCCCCCCCCCCCGCAGGCTAAATGGGACCCCCCCCCCTTCCCTGTTTCCTGTGCTCCTACTGGCTGGAAGTTCCTGGAGAAGGACACAGGCGGAGGCATCATTGCAATGAATGTTATAGCCGGTACCTGCCCTTGAATCTCTCGGGGGGAGGCAGCCAGACAGCCAGGAGCAGGGATGGAGGGTGCTGGAGACAGGGGCTCTTGGGCTCCATGCCCGCCGTGGTATCTTCCTGCCTGAGTGCGTGTGACTGTGGCAAGCCACGCGATCTCCAGTGCACTGCGGGGGGCGCGGGTGAGGGGCTGCTTGCCAGAGCCCTGCGGCTTCCCTTCCATAATGGGGGGGGGCGGATTTCAGAGCCTGGGATCAACCGTTCGATACCACAGTCACGGGCGTGGAAGCAGACAGACAAAAGGGGCCCTGCGGATGGGGACGGGGTGTGGATGGGGGTGGATGGATAGATGGAACTAGGGAGTATGGATGGGTAGCGGTGCATGGGGTGGCGATAGAGGGGTGCATAGGGGGATGGACAGACCGACAGGGGGCAGGGAGGCATGTAGCAGATCAGTTGCTTTTCCCCCCTGCCCATGGGGCCGAGGGCATTGCCCTCCCCCACGGCGTCTGTGGGAGTGAGTGGGGCTGGTGCCGGGGCAGCCTCGCTCACCCAGCGGCCTGTCTCCGACCGGGCCTGCTGCCAGAGCAGGGCGGTTATCGAGCCGTCTGTCCCCGGCGTCCCGTCCCAGCTCCTGGCTACTGGCCATTCCCCGGGCCTGTGCCCTGCGTGTGCTTGGCTCAGCCCGGGCACACGATAGTTCCTGTGTTTAGCTCAGCAGGGCCCGGGGCCGGGCCGAGGCGGGCACGGGGCGGCTGGGGGAGCGGTTTCCTCCCTGTCGGGGTTTAGTGCCGTGTGGCCAGTTCAGTGGGAAGATCCTGTTTATAGGGAAGGATTCACTTCTGCATTCCCGGGTTACTAGAGGCCAGGCTGGGGGGGGGGCACATGGAGGACCGGGGAGGGGCCAGGGTAGGTGGCTATGGGCACAGCGATGGGTGTGGGGGGGAGCTGCCTGGCTGCAGGGCTTCCTGGGGTTCAGGCGCTTGGAGACCCCCGGGAGGATGGGGCGGCCACTCATGTGGGCCCCTCCCAATGTGCCAGGCCAGGGCACACCCGGCAGGGCCCCCTCCCCCAACAGGCCGAGGGGAGCCTGGCCTCCCCCGACCTCTCTGCTGAGGCTTGCCCCACCCCCCACCCCCAGCATCAGGGGGCTTGGTGCTGAATCGTCTGGTTGCCTGGGGCGGGGGAGGGGTGTCCCCCACCTGGGCTGGCAAACAGGATACGGGCTCTGTTCACACCCCCATTCCGCCTTGGGGACGTGGAATTCTGCCAGGAACGGGCCCCCCAGGTCAGGGGGAGATGGGAGATGACTGGGCGTCCTGCAGGATCAGGCCCCGGGGACAGGACGCTCCTTGTGTCCCAGGCACGGCTTGGGCCTCCCGGGCTCAGCCCCGTCTCCAGCCAGCGCCTACGGATGATGGTGGTGAAGGAGCTGTGGGTCACAGGGGGTAGATCGGAGCCCAGGAGGGGACTGTGGGTCAGAAGAGGGTGGTTGTGGGTCAGGGGGGTAGTTGGGAGATGGGGTGCTGTGGGTCAGATGGGGGGGTAGATGGGAGCTGGGGGGCGCTGTAGGTCAGATAGGGGTAGATTGGTGACCAGGAGGGGGCT